>NC_048223.1:63784864-64084864 GCF_002007445.2 Ailuropoda melanoleuca
TGCAGGTGGCTACCGCTTCCCGGCGCCCTGACACGGCGGCTCCCTCCCCCTTCTGTTTAGCTTCCGATATCTGTGCGCGGTTTCACGGCTCCCCGCTTCGTACCTCGATACTCAGCGCTGGAGATGTTCATTTGTAGAGATCCAGATGTATCTTCCTGCGTCTCAGGCTGATTCCGTGGATATTCCTTGCTGGTCTGGTACCTATCCAGCTCAACTCAGGGGACCGGCTGAAAAAGGGGTCCCCTACTCCTCCGCCATCTTTAATCCTCCCCCTGCAGCAACTTCTTGAAAGACACGTCTCTAAAGGCAAGGGAAACAAAAGCAAAAATGAATAATTGGGACTTCATCATCAAGATAAAAACTTCTGCACAACAAAGGAAACAGTCAACACAACTACGAGTCAACCCATGGAATGGGAGAAGATATTTGCAGATGACACTACAGATAAAGGGCTGATACCCACAATCTATAAAGAACTTCTCAAGCTCAACACCCAAGAAACAAATAATCCAGTCAAAAAAATGGGCATAAGGCATGAACAGACACTCTCCAGAGAAGACATACGAATGGTTAACAGACACATGAAAAAATGCTCCACATCATTTGGCGTCAGGGAAATCAAAACCACATGAGATACCACCTCATACCAGTTAGAATGGCTAAAATTGTGGTCCCTGGGTGGCTTCAGCTCTGGTCATGATCCCAGGGTCCTGGGCTTGAGCCCCACATCTGACTCCCTGCTTAGTGGGGAGTCTGCTTCTGCTTCTCCATCTGTCCCCCCCCCTGCTTGTGCTCTCTCTGGTTCTCTCTCTCAAATAAATTAAATAAAATCTTTAAAAATAAAAGATGGCTGAAATTAACAAGACTGGGAACAACAAATGTTGGTGAGGATGTGGAGAAAGGGGAACCTTTTACTCTGTTAGTGGGAGTGCAAGCTGATACGGCAACTCTAAAAAGTAGTTAATTTTTTAAAATTTTATTTTTATTTATTTATAAATAATTATAATTAATATAATTAAATATTTATTTTTAAATAACTTTTTATTATGTAACTCACCATACAGTACATCCTTAGTTTTTGATTTAGTTTTCCATGATTCATTGTTTGCGTATAACACCCAGTGTTCCATGCAAAAGTAGTTAATATTAAAATGAGTTATAGTTTTTTAACATTTTAAATGGACAGATTTCTTAAGAGGGTGGCAAGTGGAAGGCAGGATTTAATTAAATTCAGAGTTGCACATCCTGTATTAGAATCAGAAGGAGCTCTGAAGATTTGTAGATGTCCAACTAATTCCATGGTTGAGGAATGCTGAGGTTCAGTGAGGATAGTGTAAGGGCCTAGCTCCTTAGCTTATCGTAGAACCCTGAGCAGAATATAGGTCTGGGCTCTAAATCCAGTCTTCTGGTCTTGCTGCACACAAAAGTAAGGTAAAAATTAGAAAGTTTTAAGCTTAAAGTTGAACTTCATTGATTCAGTCAATCCTATAGTTATGTGCTTTTAATAAAAAGCCTGCAGTATATAGATTCTCTTTTAAAATACAGTAGCCGTTAATAAACATCTTAGACAAATAGGCATTCTTATTGTTCAGTTTTTGAATTTCCTACTTTTTTTCCTTTTTGTGACACAATCCTAAATAGCAGTAGTTTTGGAAGTACAAAGAAAGGGCAAGAATAAGACAGAATGCTGGTTTGTTTGCTGGAACAAGATATATGATAATTATTTTCTCTTTTAGACCATCAAATATGAACATTTGATATAGCAAAAGTGAAGGACCTGATTTTTAAAATATAATATTAATGTTGATTTAACCGAGTTTTAAAGTTCTTACATGAATTACATGTGGATTTTTTGCTTTCTCAGCTTTGTTAGAATTATATTTAATTACAGTATGGAAGCTATGTATACCTCTTTTACTATAATGTATATTACTATCATACTATTTTATTTCTTCATAAGCTTAATTCAGTTACATTTGTTTCTTTCTTGGTTTTGTGTCTGATCAAGAACATAACAGAGTAGGTAATCTGAATTGTTTTCAGTTTGCATGTTTGTCTAGATTTTGTGGTAGATACTTCAAAGTCTCTTTCCAAAGTAAAAAGAACTAACAAGTAACTAACAGATTGGGGGGAGGAGAGTAAAATCATTATCTTAGTTCATATTGATTAGGTCGAGGATAATTGCTTGGGGGAAAAGTGCCTTTTTGAAATTTTTGCTTGAATTGCCATCAGGTAGAGCAAAGTCCTGAAACTTGGTGTAATGCACTTTCTTTTTCTTTTTCTTTTTCTTTTTGTGGCTGTAAGGGCTTTTTATTTTTTATTCCTTTTAGGTTTTTATTTAAATTCCAGTTAACAGAGTGTAATATTAGTTTCAGGTGTGCCATATAGTGATTCAACAATTCTGTAAAACACCCAGTGCTCATCACAAGTGCACTCCTTAATCCCCATCACCTATTTCACTGCCCCTCCCCCTGTAGCCTTCTGTTCTCTATAGTTGTGTCTGTTTTTTGGTTTGTTTTTTTCCCTTTGTTTGCTTGTTTTATTTCTTAAATTCCACATATGAGTGAAAGCATATGGTATTTTTCTTTCTCTGACTTATTTTGCTTAGCATTATACTCTCTAGCTCCATCCATGTCATAGCAAATGGCAAGATTTCATTCTTTTTTATGGCTGAATAATATTCCCTGGTATATATATTCCACATCGTCTTTAACCATTCGTCAGTGGACACTTGGGCTGCTTCTGTATCTTGGCTATTATAAATGATGCTGCTGTAAACTTGGGTGTGTGTGTATCCCTTTGAATTAGTGTTTTTGTATTCTTTGGGTGAATACCTAGTAGGGCAACTGCTGGATTGTAGGGTAGTTCCTTACTGTTTTCCAGAGTGGCTGCACCGGTTTGTAATCCCACCAACAGTGCAAGAGGGTTCCCTTTACTCCACATCCTTGCCAACACCTGTTGTTTCTTGGGTTATTGATTTTACCATTCTGAGTGGTGTGAGGTGATATATTATTATTGTTTTGATTTGCATTTTCCTGATGGTGAGTGATGATGAGCATCTTTTCATGTGTCTGTTGGCCATCCAGATGTCTTCTTTGGGGAAATATCTGTTCTTGTTCTTTGCCCATTTTTTAATTGGATTATTTGAGTTATGGGTACTGAGTTTTATAGGTTCTTTATATATTTTTGTTACTAACCCTTTATCAGATATGTCACTTGCAAATATTTTCTCCTGTTGAATAGGTTGTCTTTTAGTTTTGTTGATTGTTTCCTTTGCTTTGCAGAAGCTCTTTATTTTGATATGGTCTCAATAGTGTATTTTTGCTTTTGTTTCCCTTGCCTCAGGGCACTTACCTAGAAAAAAGTTGGTACCACTAATGTCAAAGAAGTTACTACCTGTGTTCTGTAGGATTTTAATGGTTTCATGTCTCACATTTAGGTCTTTAATTCATTTTGAATTTATTTTTGTGTATGGTGTAAGAAAGTAGTGCACTTTCTGACTATAATCACTATGCCGTGCCTTAGATTTCCAGAACTTATTTATCTTCTAATTGTAAGTTTGTGCCCTTGGAATATCTTCTCAATTGCCTTATCCCCTTGGCTTCTGTTTCTACTCTGTTTCCACAAATTTGGCTTTTTAAGATTCCGTATGTAAGTGGTATCACACTTAGCATCATGCCCTCAAGGTCCATCAGTCTTGTCACAAGTGACAGGATTTCCTTCTTCCTCATGGCTGAATAATACTCCGTTGTAAACATGTTCAATATTTGTCTTCATCTATTCATCCACTGACGGACACTCAAATTGTTTCTACATCTTTTTCTTTTTTAATATTTTTTTTTATTATATTATGTTAGTCACCATACAGCACATCCCTGGTTTCTGATGTAAAGTTCGATGCTTCATTAGTTGCGTATAACACCCAGTGCACCATGCAATACGTGCCCTCCTTACTACCCATCACCGGTCTTTCCCAATCCCCCATCCCCCTCCCCTCTGAAGCCCTCAGTTTGTTTCTCAGAGTCCATAGTCTCCCATGCTTCATTCCCCCTTCTGATTACCCCCCCTTCTTTATCCCTTTCTTCTCCTACCGATCTTCCTAGTTCTTATGTTCCATAGATGAGAGAAACCATATGATAATTGTCTTTCTCTGCTTGACTTATTTCACTTAGCATTTAATTATATATTTCAAAGTTACTAAAAGATTAGATCTTAAATGTGCTCACCACAAAAAAGAAATGGTAATTATGTGAGGTGATAGAGGTGTTAGCTAATGCTATGGTGGGAACCCTATTGCAATCTATAAATGTATCAAATCATGTTGTACACCTTAACTTACATGATTATTATATGTCAATTATATCTCAATTTTTTTAAAGGAAGCAAACACAAAACAAAACAACTTTGGGAACATTGCTCAAATAGCTAAACATTCACTATCATTTCTTCCATGTGTGTCTATATCAAGATGATGATAGACCTTCCAAAATGTGCTATTACATGGTAGATCTATTTTATATAGATGCAAACAATTTTATGGAATTTGAAACTGTGTATGGAAATTTTAGCAGTAAATCATTTAAAAACAGGTAAAAATAGTAATGTGAATTAAAAATTGATCTGTCTCACTTCTACTGTCTAGACATTTAACCATGCAATCTTTAGAGAGCACTTGTTAAGGACTTTGCCCTATATCCCATATATGTTTTTCAATAGGAAAAAGTTGTAATACTTTGGCTGGAATATGAAGTTTATTGTTATAAAAATAAAAGAATAGAAAATTAAAAAAATAAATATGACACAAAAGCAAAAAAAAAAGTGCACTTTCTGGATTGCTGTTGTGACAACTTAATGGATTTTAGTATTCTGTTTTATAGTTGAAGAGAATGGAGGCCATTGGACTTTTTCTCAGGTGGTGGCCTTAGGACATGAGTAGCACATTAAAAGTTGCAACTTGTGGTCTAGACATTTCACCTATTTTAATTAAGTGCCACAGCATTGCTTTTGTGTGGTGTCAGGGACAGAATTGACCCCCCAGGTAGTTAAAAAGTGGAGTAATCAGTAATCCTGGCAGCAGTCCTAGAAACATCAGTATAAATAGGCCAATTTTCTCTTCTGATTATCAAGATCGAAAAAGGGAAGCAGAGGTCTGGGTAATGAGATTCTCTGTATGTGAAGTCAGTTAATTTTCAGGGAGTAGATCAGTATTTTCATCTCTTACGGTAATGATTAGCAACTCTTGTTAAGGGAAGTTTCAATGAGTGCTTGACAAATATGGGTCAGTGAGGTCTCTCATGTGAAACTCAATGTTGGCCTGGCATCTCTGGAACTCAAATGATGACCAAATGGGTTTGGCCTCTGTTAAACAGAGTTTTAATCATTAAATGGAAATGGATAAAATTGGTGAACAAATACAGTGGCTTCAAAGCCCTGATTTGGTTTTTAAATAGCCCCTAACTTTGGTTGGAGGAGAGTCAAGTGAAATATTTCACCACTGGAGATATCACTAAAGAGAATCAGTTCAGTAAATGGTGCTAGTTTCTCCAAACATGATGTTCTACACTAAGGATCAAAACTATCATTCCCATTTGGATGGAGAAGTAATAACAAATCGTATGTTCCAAAAAAATGTCTTCCACTTATTTGCTAAATTATGGTTATTTAGATAATTTATAAATGATAGAATGAGAAAGTCTATTTGTAAGCTGTGGAACTTCTATTTAAATGTGTTGGGGGATAGTTAATATTATGACAAACTATTAACTTGGGATGAAAGTTATACTGCCCAGGTTGTGTTAAAAAATGTTGCTGAATGGAAAGCCTTGATTCTCTCTGATTTTATTGGTAGAGGTTTATGCTTGCAAGGTAGAAAAAAGATTAAATTTACTCATTCACAGCTTCTCAAATTCTGAAATTGCATTACTAGATCTAAAAGAAATATTATAATAGGTCAGTTTGGTGATGCATTGAAGCATTTCATGTAAGGAAAGAATGTTATTGAAATACTTGATGGGCCATAAATCCACTTAGCATAAAAGTTTGCAACTTGGTTGATAGAATGAAGGACAAAAGAAATGATCAAGAAATATGATTTACAGAATATTGACATAGAGTTGAGTTGGCATAATTTCAACCCCTCTAATGCCAAATTTTATCCTTAAAACTAAAAATAATTTGATTAATAGGGCACTGATGCAGGCAGGAAATTGTTTTTTTTTTTTTTCAAATCACTTTCTGATTGCTTTTGAGTTTTTTTAAACATCATTTGCAGTATTATAATTATGTAGATAGTGTTTGCAGAATCAAGGAGTGTACTTGGAGTGGTTTGGAAGAAAACAATCTTAAATACTAAATCTGCAGGTCAAAGAATATCCAGACATCAAAGTCTAAAGGAGTCCCACTTAACTTTTTTTCATGTTTCTTTCTTCTCAGTTATACTCAGCTTCTGGTTTTTTTTTAAATTATGTACTTTTCTCGCATTATTATAATTTTTTGTTAGTGGAGGGTCTTTTTGAGTAATTTCTTCATATGGGGTACTTTGGTTGGAAGCACAGCCTCCTGAAGATGTTCCTCTTCTCATTCCTGGAACGTGGAAAATGTTACCTTATGCAGTAAAGAGACCTTACAGATATGATTAAATTAAGGATCAGGAGACTATGCTAGATAACTATTTTTTCTCTAAAGAATTTTCTTTAATACTTCTTATCCTTTAACGTTCTTATTTTGCTTTTATTTTTGGAAGAAATTTTCATTGACTAAGTATTTCTAGATTGACAGTTTTTTCTTTCATTAGTTCAGAGATGTTTCACTGTCTTCTGGCTTGCATTATTTCTTTTATTTTTATTTTTATTATGTTATGTTAGTCACCATACAGTACTTCATTAGTTTTTGATGTAGTGCTCCATGATTGATTGTTTACTTATAACATCCAGTGCTCCATGTAGTACGTGCGCTCCTTAATACCCATCACCGGCCTAGCCCATCCTCCACCCCCTCCCCTCTGAAGCCCTCAGTGTGTTTCCCAGAGTCCATAGTCTCTCATGGTTTGTCTCCCCCTCTGACTCCCCCTCTTCATTTTTCCCTTCCTGTTCCTAATGTCCTCTATGCTATTCCTCATGTTCCACATATGAGTGAAACAATATGATAATTGTTTTTCTCTGCTTGACTTATTTCACTTAGCAAAATCCCCTCCAGTTCCATCCATGTTGATGCAAATGGTGGGTATCCATTCTTTCTGATGGCTGAGTAATATTCCATTTTCTATATGGACCACATCTTCTTGATCCATTCGTCTGTTGAAGGGCATCTTGGATCCTTCCACAGTTTGCTATTGTGGACATTGCTGCTATGAACATTGGGGTGCATATGGCCCTTCTTTTCACTACATCTGTATGTTTCAAGTAAATACCCAGTAGTGCAATTGCTGGGTCATAGCGTAGTTCTATTTTTAACTTTTTGAAACCTCCATACTGTTTTCCAAAGTGGCTGTATCAACTCGCATTCCCACCAACAGTGTAAGAGGGTTCCCCTTTCTCCACAACCTCTCCAACATCTGTTGTTTCTTGCCTTATCAATTTTTGCCATTTTAGCTGGTGTAAGGTGGTATCTCAGTGTGGTTTTGATTTGAATTTCCCTGATGGCTAATGCTGTTGAACATTTTTTCATGTGTCTGTTGGCCATTTGTATGTCTTCTTTGGAGAAGTGTCTGTTCATGCCTTCTGCCCATTTCTTGACTGGATTTGTTGTTTTGGGTGTTGAGTTTGAGAAGTTCTTTATAGATTGTGGATATCAGCCCTTTATCTGTAGTGTCATTTGCAAATATCTTCTCCCATTCCGTGGGTTGACTCTTATTAGTTCTGTTGACTGTTTCCTTTGCTGTGCAGAAGCTTCTTATCTTGACGAATCCCAGAAGTTCATTTTCGCTTTTGTTTCCCTTGCCTTTGGAGACGTGTCATGAAGGAAGTTGCTGTGACCGATGTTGAAGAGGTTACTGCCTATGTTCTCCTCCAGGATTTTGATGGATTCCTGACTCATATTGAGGTCTTTCATCCATTTAGAGTTTATCTTTGTGTATGGTGTAAGAGAATGCTTGAGTTTCATTCTTCTGTGTATAGCTGTCCAGTTTTCCCAGAACCATTTATTGAAGAGACTGTCTTTTTACCATTAGATATTTTTTCCTGCTTTGTTAAAAGTTGACCATAGAGTTGAAGGTCCATTTCTGGAATCTCTTTTCTGTTCCATTGATCTATGTGTCTGTTTTTATGCCAGTACCATACTGTCTTGGTGATCACAGCTTTGTAATATAGCTTGAAATCAGGCATCATGATAGCCCCCCTTTGTTTTTCTTTTTCAACATTTCCTTGGTGATTCAGGGTCTTTTCTGGTTCCATGGAAATTTCTAATGAGAAATTGGCCATCATCTGTAAATTACATTTGCTCTATGAATAATGTGTATTTTTTTCCTCTGGTTGTATTAGAGATATTTTCTTTAACACTGGTTTAAGCACTGTGATGATGACATATATATCAGTGTTGTTTTATTCATGTTTATGTTTAGAGTTCATTGAGCTTCTTGAATTTATGGGTTTCTAGTTTTCATCAGATGTAGAAAATTTTCAACCATATTTCTTTAAATATTTTTTCTGTTCCCTTCCTTTGGAGATTGATTTATATGTATATTAATTTGCTTAAAGTAATTCCGTAGCTCACTGATGCTCTGTCCATTTTTCCCCAGTATTTTTTTGTATCATTGTGATTCATTTTAGATAGTCTCTATTTCTATAACTTCAAATTAACTTCTCTGCTTTTTTTTTTTGAAAGTTTAATGTGCTTTTAGTCTTATCCAGTGTTAGACCCCAGCCATTGTAGTTTTTATTTCTAGAAGTTCAGTTAGGATCTTTTGAATATCTTAAAATTTTCAAAATTTTCCTTGTGCTTTTTGATCATGTAGTAACCTTTTTTTTTTTTTTTTTTTAAACGTTCTTGTCTGCTAATTCTAATATATGACAGTTCTGGTTTGGCTTTACTTAACTGATGTATGTCCTTATTTTGGATTGTATTTTCCTGGTTCTTTACATGCCTAGTAGTTTTTCATTACATGCCAGACGTTGTGATTTTTATCTTGTTGAATGCTGGATATTTTTGTATTCTTGAACTTTGTTATGGAATATAGTTAAGCTACTCAGAAAGGATTTGACCCTTTCATATCTTGTTTTTAAGCTTCTGAGACCAGAGCCGCATTTAGTCTAGGACTAGTTTACCTTCTACTGAGGCAAAATCCTTTTTAAATAATCTACTTGATGTCCTGTTGGTTATGAAGCTTTCTACTCTAATAGGAATAGCCTGTGTGAGCTGTATATTATTCCCTCTAATCCTTTCAGGTGGTTCTTGGCTAGTTTACTTACACACATAGGTTGATCAGGGAATAATGGAGGGGGAACCCCAGCATCTCTTCAGAGTTCTCTGCCTTCATAACTTTCTCCTTGGTGGCAAGCTCTCAACGTCTTGGTCTCCTTGTACTCCCAGACCCATCTCCTCAGCTCAGGGAGACCACCAGGCTCTGTCTGGCTCCATGCTTTTTGTTCTGTAGTCTGGAAATTCCATCCAGGCAATAAGCTGTTTCAGTTGTATGGTTACCTTGTTTGTTTCCTGTCTCTCACTGTCCTTTGTTGCTCAGTGTCCAGTGTCTTAAAAACCATTGTTCAAAATACTTTGTTCGTTTTCGAGTTGTTTCAAGTCTATGGGTAAGTGTGGTGCCTGTTTCTCTATCTTGGCTGGGAGAGGATGTCTCCAGCCTCTGAGATCTTAATCATCTCCAAGCAACATTCTTCAGACCTCCTTTTTGTTGTTAACTTCATAGTGCAGTTTGTTTAGTAAAAACGCCCAGACTTTTTATTTTATTTGGGACCTGAAAAATAATGTCTTTATGTTTATTTAGGATGATTTTTGATGGTTTCTCTGAAGGTCTCTAAAATACAGTAAAAGTCTTTAGAGTTCAGTTTTAATGCTGAAATACATTAAACTTTGAGTTCTAAATGGCTTATGAAACTTAAAAATGGTAGCATACTTTTGTGTGTGTGTTTTAATTTAATATTGAAATGCAGCCATTAGATGTGTTGATATATCTGTTTCCTGGAATAAGTGAAATTTTAAATTCAGAAAGAATGGCGTATTTTAAACTTTGGTGTCACTTAGTTTTCTTTGGATTGCATTTTTATAAGTGATAAAATTTTTAGTGATGCGGTGAGGTTATTGAAATTTCTTGAAAAAAGTTGCCTAAATTTTTCCTGCTGTTTGCTGTAAGAAACACGTTGCATTCAGAAGCATGCATTTAATTACTAGTAGACTCCTGTGCCACATTTTATTATGTACAACTTTTTCTTTTGGCTTTCAAGTGAAAAAAAAATACAAGCTCTGTGTTTTGCGATAACTATGTGATCAAAGTTTGAGGTGAGTGAAAGCTGATGACCTATTTTAAGCTGATTTCAATTAAAAATCCTTTTGTTTTAGCTTTATTTTTGTTATATATCTAGGCACAGCATAGTGATTTGGGGTCATTTTCAGTCTTCCTTTCTTCTCTCTGTTTGTGGGCTGTTTTAAAAATTAAATGGTTTTGAAGCAAAGTCTTTCACAAAGTGCTTTGCTCTCAGTATTGTTTATTTGCCATGGCTCTAAATCAAGTCCATAAATGAGAAAATGGTTTTGGCTCCCTGAGTGAGGCCAGAAATGCCAGTTGTAGTGTCTGAATCAGTGGGGCTCTCCTTGACTTTGTCGGCAGCAGGCACTTTGTATCAATCATCTCAGAAGCACTGCGGGACATGCAGCAGTGTCCCATGTCACAGGTGAGGGACGTGATTTTCACTGAGGTCACAATAAGCTGCCTCTCAAGTCATTCCGCTAACAAAGTGCTGTAATACCCACAGCACTGTGCTGTCTCCCACTGTTTCCACTTGGACATGGGCAGAGGCAGCTACTGGCTGTTCTAGTGCCCCTTGTCCAAATTGTCATAGAGGTCTTTGTGCCCTCATCCAGGGGATCACTGGGCTGTCAGCTACTGTCCTGACTAGTTGATAGGAAGCCCGCTCCTTTATTTGAAAAGGGGCTTTAAAAACCATTGTATATGATTTTAGTAAATGTGGATGTGAATGGTTCTGGCTATTTAGAAGAAATCTATGAAATGAGGTACTTTTTGGAAAAAAGAATATCCATGAAATGACATATTTTTATGTATAATTTTGTCTTTCCCATTTTAAATAGTATTGGTATAAAAAAGAGAATAGGAAAGAAAAAATTATTTAAGAATCTGGATTCCCATCACTTCAGCACCATCTTCTTTTTTTATTCTTATCACATTTACCTATGTACAATTTTTGCTTCATCTCACCTAGCTATTTTAGAAATTTATCATAAGCCAAAACTTCCAACACTTTTCAAAGTCACTGATTCATCTCCTAGGTATAACGTGAATATTCTATTTATGTCTTTGAATTAGAAGGTGATGTAATTTGCAAATTGATAGATGCATTTTACATTCAGGATTTTATGGGCTCTTTATGCTTAATATATGGCATTCAGGAGGTAGGCACATGTGAAGGACTTACAGCAATCATTAGATCATTATTTCATGTTTACTTATCCATGTGCTTAGGGACAACAGTATGAATAAGGTAGACTAGGCTCCATCTCCAAAGGCTTGTAGTCAAGGATTGCGAGAGTTTTGAGACTTTGCACAGGTGCTGAGCAGAGCCTCTTTTTATTCTATCTGCAGGAGAGCTGGTCAGTTAAGTGGGCCAGCATGCTCTGCCTCTGGGCAGCCTATCCCTTGGGGGCTTAGGAAAGAGGGCAAGCCTCTGAATGAGAAAGCAGACCACCCCTCATCTTCACAGAAAGCTGGACACTACTGTCCCCCCACCACCTCACTGCTATGGGAGGATAGTACAAAATTGTGATGGAAAAACAAAATATCTGGGAACACTTTGTCATATTAAGTAGATCTCTCTCTGCTTCTGGCTGTAAAATTAATATTCTGAAAGTTCTTGAGGGGTCTGTGCTAGCTTTTTCTACTAATCTAGAAACAAAGGTGGAAGATGGCATTTTTAAAACAAGGGATTGCAGTGTCAGGCTGGTCCAGATAGGTGTCCAGAGCAAATGTTGATTTTTCTGTCTTCTTCCTCTTTCATTTTTCTCTTCCTTCTCTTATTTCTTTCCTTTTCTTCTTTCTCTCCCTCCTTTTCTCCTCATTAAACAAGGGATAAGAAATGCATGAGTACAACAAACAATCCTAAAATTCGTGTGGATCAGAAGAGACCCCCAGTTGCCAAGGATATGTTGAAAAAGAAAAACAAAGCTGGGGCTATCATGATGCGTGACTTCAAGCTGTATTACAAAGCTGTGATCACCAAGACAGTATGGTACTGGCATAAAAACAGACACATAGATCAATGGAACAGAATAGAGAGCCCAGATATGAACCCTCAACTCTGTGGTCAACTAACCTTCGACAGATCATGAAAAAATATCCAAAGGAAAAAATATAGTCTCTTCAACGAAGGGTGCTGGGAAAATTGGACAGCTATATACAGAAGAATGAAACTCAAGCATTCTCTTACACCATACACAAAGATAAACTCTAAATGGATGAAAGACCTCAACATGAGACAGGAATCCATTAAATCCTAGAGGAGAACATAGGCAGTAACCTCTTCGACATCGGTCACAACAACTTCCTTCATGACACGTCTCCAAAGGTAAGGGAAACAAAAGCGAAAATGAACTTCTGGGATTCGTCAAGATAAGAAGCTTCTGCACAGCAAAGGAAACAGTCAACAGAACTAATAAGAGTCAACCCACGGAATGGGAGAAGATATTTGCAAATGACACTACAGATAAAGGGCTGATATCCACAATCTATAAAGAACTTCTCAAACTCAACACCCAAAACAACAAATCCAGTCAAGAAATGGGCAGAAGGCATGAACAGACACTTCTCCAAAGAAGACATACAAATGGCCAACAGACACATGAAAAAATGTTCAACAGCATTAGCCATCAGGGAAATTCAAATCAAAACCACACTGAGATACCACCTTACACCAGCTAAAATGGCAAAAATTGATAAGGCAAGAAACAACAGATGTTGGAGAGGTTGTGGAGAAAGGGGAACCCTCTTACACTGTTGGTGGGAATGCGAGTTGATACAGCCACTTTGGAAAACAGTATGGAGGTTCCTCAAAAAGTTAAAAATAGAACTACGCTATGACCCAGCAATTGCACTACTGGGTATTTACTTGAAACATACAGATGTAGTGAAAAGAAGGGCCATGTGCACCCCAATGTTCATAGCAGCAATGTCCACAATAGCAAACTGTGGAAGGATCCAAGATGCCCTTCAACAGATGAATGGATCAAGAAGATGTGGTCCATATATACAATGGAATATTACTCAGCCATCAGAAAGAACGATTACCCAAACATTTGCAGCAACATGGACAGGACTGGAGGAGATTATGCTAAGTGAAATAAGTCAAGCAGAGAAAGACAATTATACAGTTTCACTGATCTGTGGAACAAGGAATAGCATAGAGGACATTAGGAAAAGGAAGGGAAAACTGAAGGTGGGGAATCAGAGGGGGGAGATGAACCATGAGAGACTATGGACTCCAGAAAACAAACTGAAGGTTTTAGAGGGGAGGGGGTAGGGGAATGGGCTAGCCTGGTGATGGGTATTAAGGAGGGCACATATTGCAAGGAGCATTGGGTGTTATATGCAAACAGTGAATCATGGAACGTTACATCAAAAACTGATGAAGTACTGTATGGTGACTAACATAAAAAAATCTAAATAAACAATAAAAAAGAAATGTATGAGTAAATGTGCCATATGTTCAGTATTCCTCATTTATGAATGGATGATGCATATATGAATGAAATTTCAGTAAGTATAAAGATAGGGTGCTGATTTTATATCTTTTGAGGGTGTGAATATACTAATGCTCAGCTCACTAGTGTTGTTCTTCTTTGGTCCATATCTATCAATTGACTTAGTGATTTACACATATGTAACTGTTAAATTGTGTATATATGTGTCCATAATTCTGATTATAACCATATTAAAATGCATTTTTTTATTTATAAATGGTCAGTGATTAAAATACTGAAGCATCTATTTCTCTGAAGCTGAGAAGGTCAATTAATTCTCAGAGTGTTGCTTGGTAATATATAGAGCAGATCTTTCATTTAAAAAATAGGAATAGTTAATAAACTAATGTGGTCTTTTATTATAAAGGGGTATTTTGATTTAATTGAATATTTTGGAGAACTGAAGCCTGTACTTTTTTTTTTTTTAAAAGATTTTATTTATTTATTTGACAGAGATAGAGACAGCCAGTGAGAGAGGGAACACAAGCAGGGGTAGTGGGAGAGGAAGAAGCAGGCTCATAGCAGAAGAGCCTGATGTGGGGCTCGATCCCATAACGCCGGGATCATGCCCTGAGCCGAAGGCAGGCGCTTAACCGCTGTGCCACCCAGGCGCCCCTGAAGCCTATACTTTTAACTACAATATCACTAAAAATTATATTTCAGCATATATTTTTCTGGTTCTAAAGATAATGCATGTTCATTATAGAAAAAAACTAGAAAGAGTAAGAAAAATCAAAAGTACCTCTTATTTAACTATTCAGCAATACTTTTTAGTTATAATCACTGTTAATCTTTGGTTTTATCTTTATAATCTTCAAACTTTTTTCTGTGACTATATTCATATGCTCATGTACTTTAAAAATCATTCATATTGTAAAACATTTAAAATTTTTAGGTGCTTCTAAAATTCTTTATATACTTCTGTTTTTTTGACTACAGTAACTTTCTTGGTGTTTTAAGATCACTATTTTGTACTGTAGGGTGTCTGCCATTTGATTTTTGTTTCCTGTTCTGATGTTAGCCTATCTCCTAAGGTTGGGACCCTAACCTGTCTTTTGTTCTACTTTGTGGTTCACTGGTGCTGTGACCTGGCTTAGCAGAACTTTTCAGAATTTTAAAGAGTGGAGTTCTTGCTGAAATTTGGGGTTTTATTTCCATCACTCTTCTGTGGAAGGCTGCGTAATGGACTAAGATGTCCATGTCCTAATTTGTAAACCTCTGAATATGTTACCTGGCAAAGGGACTTTGCAGATATGATTACATTAAATATCTTCAGCTTCAGAGATTGTTTTGGATTATCTAGTGTGCCCAGTGTAATCATTAGGGTCCTTATAAGAAGAAAGGTCATAGTAAGAGAGGAGGAGATGGAGGACAGAAGCAGAAGATGGGATGTCATGGCTTTGAAGATGAAGGAAGAGGCCACAAGCCAAGGAATGTGTATGACCTCCAGTAACTGGAAAAGACAAGGAAGTGGTTCTCCCTAGAGCCTCCAGAAGGAACATACGCCTGCCAAAATTATTTTAGCCTGTAGGTCTCATGATTTCTGAACTCCAGAACACTAAATACAAAATTTGTGTTGTTTTAAGCCACTAAGTTTATATGTTATAGCATTAGAAAACTAATATACCCCCAAAGCAGTGAGGTGTCAGGAGGGCAGAACTGTAACCCTTACATTTTCAAATCCAATACAGAATATAATGCATGCTATATAAAGCTATAATAGAAGGAATGAGTGAATAAATAAATGAATACTGACGTTAACACTTTTTATAGTTCAGACATTGTCACAATTCACAAGAATGAGAGTGGGAAGTAGTGGGTTAAAAAAAAAAACCTTCCCTAAATTTATGGGGTAATAGATATCTGTTAATGAATTAAAGTTCAGCTGTGCTCAGGGACATGATTTCCCTGTTTTAAAAAAATGCTTATATGTGAGGCAAAGTCAAATTTTATGAAATTGCAAATATCAGCTATTTTTGACTGAAAAGAAGGAAGAAGGGGAGACAGGCAAGCTTCAAGAAGCCAGAGCTGGAATTTGGTAACACTCATCTGTTTTCTTTAATAATAATTATTATAATTGGTTGAATGCTTCTTCTGTATCAAGTGGTGAACTGAGCAGAGTTTTACATATATCATTTCATTTAATGATTGCAACTGCATGAAGTCCCTCCCCACTACTCCTACCCCATTAAACTATTCTCTTTTCTTTCCAGATTTTAATTTAAATTCCAGTTAACATACAGTGTAATATTAGTTTCAAGTGATTAATCACTTCCAAACATCACCCAATGCTCATCAGAGCAAGTGCTTGCCTTAATCCTCATCCCCACCTACCACCTCCCCTCTGGCAACCATCAGTTTGTTCTCTATAGTTAAGAGTCTGTTTCCTGATTTGCCTCTTTTTTTGTCCTCCTATGTTCATTTGTTTTGTTTCTTAAATTCCACGAATGAGTGAAATCATTTGGTATTGGTCTTTCTCTGACTGACTTATTTCACTTAGCATTATACTCTCTATCTCTAGCCATGTTGTTGCAAGATTTCATTCTTTTTGACAGCTGAGTAAAATTCTATTGTATATATAGTGTATCTTCTTTATCCCTCAGTTAGTGGACAGTGGGGCTGTTTCCATAATTTGGCTATTATTGACAGTATTGCTGTAAACATTGAGGTGTGTATGTATCCCTTCAAATCAGTATTTTTGTATCTTTGGGTAAATACCTAGTAGTGCAATTGCTGGATCATAGGGTAGCTCTATTTTTAACTTTTCGAGGAGCCTCCATACTGTTTTCCAGAGTGGCTGCACCAGTTTGCATTCCCACCAACAGTGCAAGAGGGTTCCTATTTCTCCACATCC
This sequence comes from Ailuropoda melanoleuca, assembly GCF_002007445.2. Taxonomy (NCBI): domain Eukaryota; kingdom Metazoa; phylum Chordata; class Mammalia; order Carnivora; family Ursidae; genus Ailuropoda; species Ailuropoda melanoleuca. The sequence goes on from NC_048223.1 coordinate 63,801,636, forward strand.
TCACCAAGATTTGTTGTTTCTTGTGTTGTTGATATGAGCCATTCTGACTGGTGTGAGGTGATATATTATTATAGTTTTGACTAGCATTTCCCTAATGGTGAGTGGTGACGAGCATCTTTTCATATGTCTGTTGGCCATCTGGATGTCTTCTTTGGGGAAATGTCTGTTCTTGTTTTCTGCCCATTTTTTAATTGGATTTTTTGAGTTTTGGGTGTTGAGTTTTATAAGTTCTTTATATATTTTGGTTACTCACCCTTTATCGGCCAAGTCATTTGCAAATATCTTCTCCCATTCCATATTCCCATTTTAAGGATGCAATAACTGAGGGTCAGAGTTATTTAGAGACTCGCCCAAAGTCCTTTAACATTTGACCACAAGAGCCTGGCCTTGTTTGCTATATGAGAAGGAAGGGATACCAACCATTAGCATCGACAACTTCCACCTTTTTATGATGCTGTATTTTTGTGATTATTAGAGTAATAGAGTTCAGTGAAGGAAATTTGAAAACTGTAGAATGTATGATAGAAAAAAATAAAAAATGACATCAAACCAAAGATAAATTCTCTTAAAAAATGCTTATGTGTTTTATAACACTCTAGCAGCACAAAAAGTAAAACACATTTTTCAAGGGAGAAACTCCTTTTAACACTGAATTTTCTCAAGTCTTACCAAGAAGTGGCTAGGGACATTGAGATTGGAACTTACTTTCTCATTGCCAGCTGGTGCATCATCACTAACAATACCTTTATCTATAAAAATGACACTCAACACACTCTTCTATTTCATAAGTCAGTTGAATTACCTAAGCAAGAAGTTCTGTGTCTGTAGCCACCATCCACTGTCTGTGAGCTTCTGCTTTTTGTGAGATGTGATTGATGGGCGGTGGATGGTGCCACTTGGCATGGCCATTCTTATTGGCAGGTAACTCTTTCTTATCTGTGTATTTATGAGAAAGGTACTTACTTGGAATTTGTGTGTGTTCTTCTGTTACTGAGTTTTAGTAAGTTTGCTTACCTGGAATTTAGGTCCATAGCCAATTATAAGTGGTATCTTAGAAGTTTGGAGAAGTGATACTTAGGCCATCGACTGACATCATCAGCACGAAGTACAATTGAAAACCGGAGGGTAGAATTATAAAAAGGTGTAAAAACTGATGGTAATCTGGGGTGTGGATGCTCACATCTCTGGAGGCCGCATAGCATTGTCATTAATGTAAATGATGATGACCTGGATTAGACCATATGTCTTGCACCTTATGAAAGATGTGGAAAAAGTGTTTAACATGTTCCTAGAACAATTTACATACTTAATGGTTAACTTAAACAGTGTTGTTGTTTTGCTTAAGGGTATAAACTTTATGGGGGGCCTGGTTGGCTCAGTCGTTAAGCATCTGCCTTCTGCTCGGGGTGTGATCCCAGGGTTCTGGGATTGAGCCCCACATCAGGCTCCTACACTGGGAGCCTGCTTCTTCCTCTCCCACTCCCCCTGCCTGTGTTCCCTCTCTCGCTGGCTGTCTTTCTGTCACATAAATAAATAAAATCTTAAGGGAAAAAAAAGGGTATAAACTTTACTTTTCTATGTTGACCCATTCCCTAGAAGTTCCCCAAAGCTGAGGTTTTAGTGCATCAGCCTTTACCATGAACTTTTAAAAATGATTTGAACTCTCTTTTTTCCCTTTAGGAGAGCTTTGAAGAGAGAGAAAAATGATTTGTCATCCCTTCAAAAATATATATTTATATATTTTCACTCTCACCTCATAATTGGTTTATTTGACTTTGATGCTTCAAAATGTAGTTCATCTTTTAAAAGTTTTATTTGACTTTTTTAAAGCTCTTCTGAATTCTGTGCCCTGAGTTACATAGCCAATTAAGAGTTAAGATAGCCACTGGCAGTTTAAAGTTGAGATTTAAATGAATTGCTTGTAGTTAAATAGATTACTCATAATAGCATTTTTCAAGCACCTGGTGTCTGGGAATCCCCTGATCAGCTGAGTCTGGAGAGCTGATGAAGACTCACAGGGGAGGAGGGAAAATCATCCGATTCTGAAGTAGGCTTCTTAAGGATATTCAGGTGGAAAAATCTTCAAGCACAAAGGCTTGGAGTTTGGAAAGGGCGTGGTCTGTTTGGAGAATACTGAGAGACGTTTTGTGATCAAAATCCTGCAGGGATGGAATCTGGGAGAAAAAAAGAAAGAAAAGTTAATTTTCTCTTCCGGAGTGGGAATTTTGTATCCAGTGACATTCTAATCCCAACAACTTTCTGGCCACATAAGTTTAGGTAATTTACCCTGTGTCTCTACCTTGATTTCCTCATCTGCACAATGAATGCTGGTAATAGTGTCTGTCTCTAGAGAATTTCTATAAGGACTAGCTGACAAGACACAGAAGCCTCTAGTGTGCTACCTGGAACTAAGTGTTGTACTGGGTTTTCCTCTTTTTTTATTTATTTTTATTTTTTTAAATTCTCCTCAGGATCCCCAGTGACTCTCCCTGGTACTTTCAGGAGGCCAGACCAGACCGGCACGTGCCAAACAGAGCTCGAGGTCTTTGATGGAAAATGTATGACTTGGAAGTGCCTTTTTATAAGCAACATTTGGTTTGTTCCTTCAATGAGGAGTTCTTGAGAGCATCACACTCTAAACCTGGGTCAGATTTGCCCCCAAGGCCTTCTTAAGCTGATTCTGTGTTATGTAGCACTTATTTAAATGTTCTAGCGGGTTATCTCTTCACCCCAGAGTTTAAACTGAGAAATCCTTCTGGCAAGGATGAAAGGAAAGGAAGAAGGGTTGCTGGCCAGCAAAAACAGAATAGAAGAGAAACTTGTGCACAGATCACCCACATCAGCACACCACATCCACTCCAAGGAGGCAGGAGGTTTCTCAATCCCAAAAATCCAGCCAGGTTTTTTTTAGGTAAGGATTGGTCTTTGTGTTCGATGTTTATCTTGGACCTCTTCACACTTTTTCCTACTCCTGGTGCAATGTCGTCTTCTTCCCTTCTCCCCTGCCTTCTCTCCATTCAGTGAATTATTAGAAGAGAGAAGGTAAGAATCACATCTGAACAGCCTTTTTAAGACTTACATGAAAATACCAAGAACTTTCTAAGAAAGGGGGGTTTTGCCCCAAAGCTGCTGGGCTGTTGGCTCCCTAGGCAGTGGAGTGAAGAGACTGCACAGTTTCCCCTACTTTACCTTTTGTGTTCCCAAGGAAAGGTTTTTGCAGAAAGACAAATCAAGACATTTCACTTCTTAGGTAATGCTTAAGAATTCTCAGTTTGGGCTTTAAAATTTTTTTTCCTTCTCCAAATAGCACTGGTAGGGAAATGAATGTGGATAGGTTTGGTAGAAGTGCAGTACAATTTGGGTGTGTTTTCAAGTTACACTGAAAGAGAGAAAGTAGAACATCAAGTTAGGTAAGTTTCATGTTGATACAACCAATAACATTCATTTGGAGATGGTGTAACTGGTGTCTGTTTGTCTGCACAGAGTTTCCTGGAGGTTCTCCAGTCTCAAACCTTTTTAATTATACAGTGTTGCATTTTCCTTCTTGTTGCTCCCCTCACCACAAGGAATATGTGTGCCTGTCATATTTAAATGTCTTGAGGGTTCTATACTGCAGTTGAAATGGAATGTTAGGAACCTTTTAGGGAAAATATTTATCTTTATGAATTTCCTTCAAACCTGTAGCTTTGGGAATTACACCTCAAGGTGATTTCTTAATCAGCTGCAGTAGTCAGTAAACAAGCAATATGACTGCCTAGCTGGAGAGCAAGAGTAAGATGAATGTCTATGTATTTCTTGGTTCTGGGAAGCTCAAAGCATGTTCATAGGAAAATTTACTTAAAAACAATAGACACAATGTCTAGTTCTGATGTCAGGGTTAGAGAAATTATCTTTGGCTAAGGTTATCTTCCATCTTGCCTTGTAACATTCAAATGCATGCCGTAGTGTGATGCCCGCATGTGCTTTTCCTGGCTTGCTACTCTTGTAGGCTTGGCCCTCATAGACTTAGAGGTTTTCCAAGTTGGCCAACCCTCACGATGAACTCTTTGAGCATGATAGGCTGGTTGCAAAGGCAGGAGCAGCCAAGATGACTGGAACTATGACTCTGGTGTTGAAAGAGGATGAAGTGGAGCTATTCGGAACAGATGCAGACTTACTTATTTCAATTGATCCCATCTTCGTAGGCTTCTTTTCAACTTTTAGAACTGCTTCTTACTTTGGCTTTGTATGTTTATCTTTCCCTTAACTTTCTAGCCATAATATATTTGAGCCAGCGGAACTTGGAATTTGAGCTTAATTTGTGCAAAAACAGTTTGAAAACTTAAAGGTTAGGGGAGTTATGTGTAGATAGGATATTTAACTTAAACCAGAACTGTGTGCTTGTATCTCCCAGACCTGAACCTATTTAACCTGGATTTACTAAGCCAACTGCTAATTTAACATTGACACAGCCTAAAGAAAAACAAATGGGTAGCAAGTGTAGTTTTGGTCAGGTTCTTTCAGATGCTTTTATGTTTTACATAAAATAGTGTCTTAATCACCTTCCTTAGTGAAGTGTTTCATGACTTCATTTTTGTTTTGGGTTTGCAAAGGTAGTGTTGTTGATCTTTATTTTTTTGTTCTTACATAGAAATTTCCGCTTGACTTTGGTCCTTTTTAGTACCCATTTCACCAATTTCTAATTCCTTTATCTTATCTGCTATTGCTGTGTATCCTGTGCAACCTAGACACCAAACAATTTGAATTGTAAATCTGACTTCTTGGTTTTCTTATTTCTGCTGCCTAGACTGCAAATTGTGAGAAAGGCACTCTGACCAAATTCAGTTTGGCCATTCTGAATGGAGTAATGAGAATTCAGAGACTTGCATAATTTTATTTGAAAGAACCTTTGTCATTTCACTGGGCCTATCAGAGTACCCACCTAATGGAAGATGCTTGATTAAATACTCGTTGAATTGAATGGATATGGTTGAAGAGTGCAGTCTTTTTCTAGATGGTCATGATAGAGGCCAGACTTATGGAGATTACCTGGAGGCTAAGAATATATTATTTCCATGGGGATTCCATTAATCTAATATGAAAACGTTGTTTTGAACAAATTTCATTAAAAATATTTTTATAATTCTTAATATATGCATAAAACTGAAAAGTGTAGAAGTCTGCCTTAAACATCTCTCGTATCTCTATTCCTATCTATCTGTATACTTGTGTCTAGTATATAGCACATATGTCTGTATTTAAATATGTAGAAGGAAAAAGATAGAGGGACAAAATATCAAGAAAGATTAGCTCTGGTATTGGGAAGTGAGAAAAACAGCCAGCCAGAGTAAAAGCACCATGCTGTGCATAGCTGGTATGCACTCCCTCTTCTTGGTGGCATATGAGATATGGTGAACATTTTTCATTGTCTTTAGGTTTTTTTGGTAGCATGATTTTCTGTTATGCGATATTCCATTATTATAGATACTTTATTTCAGTTATGTAGGGGATGAGAGAGAAGATTTGGTGCTTACTATTATAGTTTTTCTATCAGTGTTTATGGGAGGAAGCCAAAGCAGGTAATTCATATTTGACTATGGATTCTGTATCATCTGAGGTTTTACTCCAAACAAAATGGTGGCACAACACCTTGAATTTGGGAAGCTGAAAATTTTTCTGTGTCGGGCCATGTGTTCCCCTCACCAGCTTTCTTTTCTCCCTTCCCTGCTTCCTCTAGTTGTAAGCAGGGCTGTCTCAGTGGTTGTGTAATGATGGCTTGAGCTGCATTGCTGTCTTCTGTGGCACTGGGTCATTTTATAGTATTTTAATGAAGGTGTAGCTCAGTGTTGGCGTGTTAGAGAATTCAGTGAATGTTCATTCCCTTAACTCTTTTCTTGGAAGAAGAGGTAGTTAGATTCCTCACTAAGGCTGATAACTAGGTTCTCTATTTCATTCAGTAGAAAATAAAATTTGGCCGTTGTCATTACTAAGCCTACAGCTTTTGAGTCATCCTAGAAGTTCTTAGCAGTTAAATGATAGTCCTGGTCAAGAAGGAATAAACATTTTTGAGGTTCAGATGGTCTGAAAGACATTTTGCTAATGCTCTGAAGCTAATTTGATGGTTTGTAATTTTTTTGGTAGTTATCCATAGCCTGATAGCGTAGGTAAGGGCTGTAGATTTCCTCCCAAACAGCCTTATTACTGGTCATGTGTAATTACTAAAACAGATTATACATGGAATCTTGCCTTATGTGCAAATCCTTATCAATGAGCAAGGCCCAGTGTGTTTATTTCATAAGCTCAGTGAGGTCTGAGCTATGTCCTTTTGGTGATCCTGCAGTCCTTGTAGGAAATATTCACTTGAGGCAGAAGGGAAGTTGATTGAGTGTCTTCTGGTCTTCCCTCAGAGTGGAAATACTAAGCCTGGGCTGCCAATTCAAAGGGCTTGGGCCACTGGACTTTCTCAGTTCATATGCCCTGTTTGCTCAAGGGCAGGAGTATCCTACAGTATTTCTAGTCCACATTTTTAAAACATCACTATTTGACCCATGAAAATAATTTTTAACATCCATTTCACTAATTAACAAAACCTCTGGTATTTATGAATGTTAAAGAAAAATTCAGACTCCTCACTGCTGCAGTGTGGCCTGATTGGAGGCTTTCAGATGCCTGTACTCCTGGGATATGTTCTCAGCTGGAGTAACTAACCATTCTGGGTTGTGGGTCAGAACCAACCAACAGGCATTTGTCACATGAGCTGTGTTGAAGTATTTTAAATATAATTACAGACAACATGATAGAAAGATGTTTTGTGATTATTCTTATATGTGAGAACCAGATTGGGAGATGCATTTGGACACAAAAATGTTGAAATATAAAGAGCATTTTTGTGGTTGATGGGAAAAATTGGAAACACATTTGATGTTCAGACTGGCCTGGAAACCTGGGACACATGGTTGCCAGAGAACAGGCCCTTTCAGTGCTTTTTTCTGGGCAGTGGCGACTTGGAAGTGAGATAAAAATAGAGAAGACAGTCTAACAAACTTTGCATAAATATAAATGCATACTAAAGTAATACGTATTAACAAATACAAGCTTAATTATGTGCACTGGTAGCATATGAAAGTGTGCACAGCCCTTTTACCTTTAGCAACAGTTTTCAGACATTTGGCTTCCTGACCCTTTGACATTTCAAAGTTGCTAAGGACCCCAAAGAGATTTCATTTATGTAGGTTATAACTACTGATATTGACTTATTAGAAATTAAAATAGAAAAATTTTAATATAGTCATATACATTTAAATATAACACTAAATCCATTGCTGGTTAATGAAAATTATTTTTTTTATGAAAAATTCTATATTTTCCAAAACAAATTCAGTGAGACAGTTGACACTATTTTCCTATTTTTGCACATCTCATTAGTATCTGGTGTCCTTGATGACAGCTGGATTCTTGTGTCTTCTATGCATGCAGTCTGTTGCACTATCACCCTGCATGTAGTGTCTGGAAAACTCCCCTGTACACTCGTGAGGAAATGAACATGAAAAAGGCAAAGAATGTAGCGTCCTGAAAACCAGTCTGATCTCGCAGATCCTCCTGACAGAGTGTCAGAGAACACCCTTGGTCCTGGAGGGCACCTGGAGAACTGCGGGGTAGTTTCAGAAAGTGCTCTAACCACCCATTATCTGATTCATTCCTTAAGCTAGCCCCGAGAAGTAAGTGGTGTGTCCATTCTGTCATTGAGGAAGAACCTGAGATTCCAACAGGCTTACCCTTCAGTACTGTGCAAGTTCCTCATGACTAGGGGCAGCCAGTTTTCTTTTGATGGTTCTGCTTATGTGATTGTTCTTTTTCAGTGTATGTCTTTGTTTACCATAGTTTGTGCCATCTCACACTGAGAAATCAGGGAGGAGGAAGCGTTCGTCATTACTGATGCACCTTCGTGATATGAGATTAGTTCTTTGCAAAGAATTATAGCTTTGGAGATGATATTTCAAACATATCAAGTAGGTTAATTAAGGGCAGTTGTTTTTATTTTTTCACCTTATGTGGATTATATTTCATACCTTAGAAGAGAGAGTAGATTTGGTAGAATGTCACTAGCCCATAATTATTTGCACTCTCCACAAACTTGTGTTCTCTGTGGAGGTCAAAGCAAGACTTTCTCCCAAGTCTTCCAGGAACAGATCTATTGTGAAGGATCTGTGTTTTGAAATTTTGCAGTTGATAGATGCTTACTGTTCAATATACTTTCCCTTTAATGTTCAATGAAAATGAATTAGAAAAATGAAAATTATTAGAAAAACAATAAAGATAAACCCCATTTTTTAAATTATTTTATTCCATATACTGGTGACTACTCTTTTAAATTACCATAAAAGTTTCTAAATGCTTCCCCTCAATTTTTGTATTATCTGTATTATTCTGTGTTATCTCCTTGCTGTCTAGGGATACACAGTTCACATCCTGGCAGCAGACCACACTTTGAGTAGCACTGATGTCTTTGTAGCCACCGTGCCTTCTCATGGAATTCAGACCTGGAATTTTAGCCTTTTTATTTCCTGTCTCCCATCCTCAACTTCAGTTTAAACTAGGGAATTCTTATTTATTCTTCTCTGATTTCTCAAATAATATTTAGATAGTATTGTACATTGGAAACTATGTTACAAAAGTAAGGTATGTATATTCAAAGTATAATATTAGAAAGGATGTATTAGAAAAATACATTCAGACAGAAGTTCAAATAACATTGTCCTCAACCTTATTTTCTTAACAAGATGATCAGCTCTGCTTATTTGTTTGAGGGGGACAAAATATTACAAGTTAGAAAGAGAAGGTTATCCCAGATGGCTTGAGGGTAAGGGAAGGAATGAGTGGTTGCTTAGTTTTTCTTTATGGGGTATTTACAAGTCTTTTCACTAAAGATTTCTGTGTGAGGGGAGGAACAGAACGACAGCCAATTGGAAGGGGAAGCAGCTGAGGAGAGGGACAGACAAACAGATCTACCAGGGGCAGAGAAGGCTCTAGCCAACTGAGAGCCACTTTACAACAGATGAGGTTGGTTTCATGGGGCGCCTGGGTGGCGCAGTCATTAAGCGTCTGCCTTCGGTTCAGGGCGTGATCCTGGTGTTCTGGGATCGAGCCTCATATCAGGCTCCTCTGCTGGGAGCCTGCTTCTTCCTCTCCCACTCCCCCTGCTTGTGTTCCCTCTCTCGCTGGCTGCCTCTCTCTCTCAAGTAAATAAATAAAATCTTAAAAAAAAAAAAGATGAGGTTGGTTTCCATCCTGTCCAAGGTCAGCAGGACTTGTGGTTATCACCGTCAGTGCTGGGGTTTCTCTGAGCACTTCCCATTTATCGGGTGCCTAGAGGCTGGTTCCTTTCCACATAACCTCAGTTCTCACAACCGGCCAGGAAGGAGGACAAGAGGACAGTGAGGCTCAGTTGGAGGTAAAATATTTGTTCAGGGACACTGCTAGTTCATAGCGAGGCAGGGAGTGGAACATCAGTGAGCTGCCAGAGCTTCTTGCTTTCTCTCCAGATCTGCTGCAAATGTAAGAGACTGGGAGTTGAGACTGAAGGGGGCTCACCTGCGAGCTGTAGCATGTCTGGTACTTACTTGCGACAGTGTACTTTCCTACCAATTCTTACCGTACTTCTCCAGATAAGGAAGATGGAAGATGGTGAAGTATCTGTTTCCAGAAACATTTTTAAGGAAATCAGAGAGAGGCCAAAAGGGACTTAAATTTCTCCAGAGAGGAAGTTGAGAAACTCAAGTATAGCAAACCCCTAATGCCAGATGTTATTTATCCAAAGGTTTTTGGCTACACTGCAATACTTTCTGGATCTCTGTTAGTTCTCTGCAATCTTTCTGAAGCTGCTTTGAGTTTTAAAAATATACGTACCTGAATTTGAAACCCTAGTCATTTAATTTAAAATATGCTCTTAAAACCCTAAATTCTTTGCAATAACAATGTTGGAGGCACAGAAGGAATCAGTCCAAATGATTATTTGAAGTATTATTTTATTCCAAGTGGAAAAAAAATAGTTCTGAACTGGCAACTATTTCAGCTAGAGTAAGCTGTGTTTTTGCTTTAAAAAAAAAATCACATTTAGCACTCTCTTATTCCATACACATGGAATGTTTCCTACTTAAATTTTTAATTATTATTCCTTAATGGAAGACTAAAAGATTTTACTGTGGCTGTCTTTGACTTTTCTACCTAAGTGGTAGCAAAACTTTTATATTGGTCACAAGGCAAAAAATAATTACTTATTACCCTGGAGAGGATGTGGAGAGGTGGATGGGGATAAGGGCAATTAAAATTTTCTCTTATAATAAGGACTGTTGATTTGTGGTTTCAAATCCATAATTACCCTTCTTTTCTGAATGACATCTTCAGAAACATTCTGACTTTGATATTTTTACTTTTGATCATCTTTTTGAATCATACTTTATTGAGTATTGTTGAGTATGAGTATTTTCAAGTTACTATTTTTTTTTGTTCCTAAGACTTCAAACAATCTCTTCTAATTGCTTTTTTATTTTTCTCTCAGTATGTTCTGCTGTCTGCTTTTCTGCTCCCCAATAAAATCATACAGCCCCTAGTCTAGGACCTACATTGTATTCCAGTTGCCTCCTTAATTGATAGAAAACTTAGGGGAATGTATGTTCCAGTTAATCTATTTTTCTTAATAAGGAGTGATGCAGAAACTTTTTCTTGTTTGACTCTGGTTGTTGAAAATGTTCCTAAAATAATAGCCCACATTCCTTCCTTAGTAAGCACAGTGGAAATGATTGCCTCCTGATGGCTGAAAATTTTGTAGTGTTTGAGAGCAACTTTTCCAGATACCACTTCTCCCTAAATATGTGGTAAATGGAGATGCAACAGAATTGGAGATAAATAGCTTCTGGCATAATTGCCAGAGAGGCGAGGGATCGGGTTGCTGTGTCCCCCTCCCCTGCATCAGAGAAAAGCTCAAGAATCTGTGTCTGAGCCATGCTCTCCTCCCACCTGTGTGTGCAGGAGTTAACCTCCTTGGACTTCCACACATGCAGAGTTCTCTCTGCTGTCTCTTTGCTGTTCCTCCGTGAAAGCTAGCACTCTCTCTCCTGTCCTATGTTTGAATAAGGAGAGGCATACCTTGGCAGTGCCTTTTAAGACATTGAACGGTCAGGAAGTGGCTATTTTGAAATCCTCATGATACCAGATTTCTCATGAGTTGATTCCTCGTGAAAGTTTGGGCTGATGAGGGGCCCAGAGCTCCCCTCACATGGTACCACTGATAGTCAACCACACTGAACCCCCGCCATGCTTCTCGTGGGGCCTAAGGCTTTGTTCCGGGTAAGTTCCCAGTTTCTGCCCTGCTGCCTTGGCTCAGTCTTGCCTCTGGCCTCATCAGGACTTTCTTTACAGCTGGTTTGAGAGCGAAGCTCAGCGGGTGTCTGGGGGGGAATGGTCCACTCCATGCTGGGCAGAAGATACTTTGACTTTTTTTCAGGTTATGCTGCTTGCACCTAAGTTCCTGCTAGTGCTGAGGTGGTCTTGCAGCCAAAGTAAATGGAGAATTTTCCTTACTAAAGAAGTCGTTTGTGTACGGGCACTCATTGGTGGCAAACACCTGAACCCTAAGGTCATAATCTTACTAAACATGTAAATGGTCATATCTTAGAGCCTGGCCTAGTGTGGAAGGGTGTTTTGTGGTAGTATAGTTCTTTCTAATTTTACAATCCATCTCTGAGCAGAGAAGTTCAGGGCTCTTGCTGGGTGTCATTTTATCACTACCAAGTTATTATTTCCTTCTTTCAGAATGGAGGCTGGAGAGTGCTCATTCCTAATCCTTCCTATTTTTAAGGTAATGGGATTTTTTCCCTCCCATTTTCTGAGCTAGTTGCGAACTGTCAAGAACTGCCCCTTCTCCCTTTCGATTTGGTTGGACTTCTGGCTGACTCTGCCCAGTTGGTTGAGTTGTGTTTTCAGAGGGAATGGAGGCTAATTAGCTTAAAGGGAGTATGCTTAGAAAGGCAAATTTACAGGGCAAAGAAAGCCCTGGATGTTTTGCAAAGTATAAAGGAACAGCTTTTTTGGATTAGCCATTATTTTGGATAATAGGATGTATACATTGCTCACTGTAAATCAGTCCATGGAACCAGTTTAGTTTGAGGGTTGTGTGAGAAGTGATTCTCTTTTTCCAGAATTTTATGCTTTGCAGTTTTGGTCTCTTTCTGACACCAGCCTCCCCTTCCCAGTATCAAGCATTTCCATGAAATTTGAAAACCTCAGTTACCAGTGGAGTACAAACAAGAGAAATTAAACTCAGTGTATAACAGGTCTAGTGGTTTTTCAAGATAAGACATTATCAGAGGAATTTTGTGTTTGATAAGTCTGCTTAGGATGTCTTGATGATGAGACCTAAGAACAGAAAAATTTATGTCATAACTGTAAGATTTTAGGAAAAGATTTAATCAGGAAGAGAGAGAGGTGGTTTTCAAATTTTGAAGGTACTTACATGCAAAAAAGTTGCTAGAAATATCTAAGACTTTTATTTTCCTTTAAAAATAAATGGCAGCTCTATTTCTTGGGGTCTTGAAAGCAATAAAGATCTTTCTATTGCCTATACTCATTAATTACAGGAAGTAATAAGAATCTGTATAGTCCTATTTTTTCTTTATTTTTTTCCTTTTTTTTAAGCAATAATTTTTTATTATGTTATGTTAGTCACCATACAGTGCATCCTTAGTTTTTGGTGTAGTGTTCCATGATTCATTATTTGCGTATAACACCCAGTGCTCCATGCAATACGTGCCCTCCTTAATACCCATCACCGGCCTAATCCCAATCCCCTATCCCCCTCCCCTCTGAAACCCTCAGTTTGTTTCCCAGAGTCCATAGTCTCTCATGGTTCATTCCCCCTTCTGTTTACCCCCCCTTCATTCTTCCCTTCCTTCTCCTGCCGATCTTCCTGCTATTTGTATAGTTCTATTTTTTATGAAATGATATGAACCTAATAATACACTATATGTTAATTGAATGTAAATAAAATTAAAAAGGATGATATGAAGTCACAGATAATGTAGCCTAGTTGTGAAGGTTTTGTATGTTGAAGCATCATTTTAAGTGTTAACTGAACTATTTTTAATAATAGTGCTTTTCTAGGGGTGCCTGGGTGGCTCAGTTGTTGGGCGTCTGCCTTCAGCTCAGGGCGTGATCCTAGAGTCCTGGGATCGAGCCCCCCATCGGGTTCCTCCGCTGGAAGCCTGCTTCTTCCTCTCCCACTTCCCCTGCTTGTGTTCCCTCTCTTGCTGGCTGTCTCTATCTCTGTCAAGTGAATAAATAAAATCTTTAAGAAAAATGTTAAAAAAAATAATAGTGCTTTTCTAAATAGTACTGAAGAACCACAAACAATTAAGTGGTAATGCTAGTATTTATATTTAAATGTTTATTAGTTTATTATAATATTAAGTTATTCATAGTCAACCTCTTTATCACCATGCATATACATGTTTAGTATTATTTTTAAGTGTTTTCTTTTTCTTAATCCACAGATCTAGATCGATACACTCTTTGAGAGAATAGAACAAAAATACACCAAGTTTTTTAAAGGGGGCATTTCAACTTTTCAAGTGCCTGTTTTGTGGTTCTTAAAAAAAAAAAAAAAAAGTAGAAAAAGAGAACAACAAACAGAAGCAGAGATTTGGTTCCATCTCGGGCGGGGGGGAGGGGAAGAAAATGGATATGAGGTATTGGAAATACTCAGGTTTTGACATCGAATGATGGATTTTGGCTATTCACCATACTGTATTAGAAGCAAAAAAAGGAGGGGAAAGTGCTGAGGGATCCTCCCTTCTCCCCATTTGGGAGGAATGAAAAAAGCCTACCTGTTTGCTTTGAATGTGTAATATATACACATGGCAGATTTCAAAAGATAAAAAATATATACATTAAAAATTAAAATTGTTTTCCATTCCCTTAATCATCAAATCTTTCTCTGACTCTTCCATCTTTAAGGACACTTGTGATTATATTGGGCCCACTCAGAGAATCCAGAATAGTCACCTTATTTTAAGGTCAGCTGTTAGGAATGTTAATTCCATTTGCTGCGTTTATTCTCCCTTACCATGTAGCCTAACATACTGAAGGATCTCAGGGGTTGGGTATGGGGGCCATAATTCTGCCTCCCATACTGCTTAAACTCCATGTACCCCAAATAGAATTCATGGCTTTCCACCCTAACCTTTGTTTTCCCTTAATGCGCTGTGTCTTAGTAAGTGATGTCACTATCAGTTGATTACGTTGCTACCTTAGAGTCATCCTTGACTCTATCTTCGTTTTCCTCACTTTTCATATACAATCTATCATATAACTTTGGTGGATTTTGCTTCCAAGATAGTTTTCAAATCAAAGACATCTGTTTCTGCCACGCCTATACTAAGATGTGTAGGAACTTACTAACTGGTCTCCCAGGATATTCTCTCCCCCTGTCCCCCCCTCCCTTAGGCTTTACTGAGGTATTATTGAAACATAAAAATTGTATATATTTAGGTGGTACAGTGTGATTTTTTTAAAGGTGTACAACATATGTTCTTTTGACCTCCTTCAGATGTTTTCCATACTTTAGCTACAGAGATCTTTTAAAAATGCAAATATACTACTGTCATTTCTCTTAAAATTTTGGGATAAAAAAAAAAATCCCTGTTGGGGCCTCAGGGTTCTACGCCTTATTCCTTATCCTGCCATTCTCTGTTGCCCTTCTTCCAGTTTCTAGGCTGCCTCAGGGGCTCTGAATGGGCTCTTCTGTCCGCCAAGGAGTCCCCTCATCTCCCCGCACCTTGCTCTCTGTACGTACACTCATTCTTTATGTTTTCATCCATGCACTTCTCAGGGAGGTCTTCCTTTTGCTAGTTGGCCTGCAAAAGGACCCCAGTTGAATGCTGTCAAGTTGTCTGTACGTTTTCTTCATAACTCTTGCCATAGTTTGTGATTGTAACAGTTTTATGGAGTTAGTTGAGTATTTCTGTTCTGAGTGCGAAGGTGAAACTGTCATATTCATAACTGCACACCTGTCCCCATACACACATGCTTTTTTAGTAATTGTTCTTTTTTTTTCTTTCAAGATTTTGTATTTATTCATTTGAGAGAAAGAGAGCACAAACGGGGGAGGAGAGGCAGAGGGAGAGGGAGAAGCAGACTCCCCGCTGAACGGGGAGCCCAATGTGGGGCTTGATCCCAGGACCTGGAGACCACGACCTGAACCCAAAGACAGACTACTTAACCATCTGAGCCACTCCTTTCAGTAATTGTCCTTAACTGGGCTATATTGAAATTCCGTTTTCTGTGATGTAGAATATATCGTATTCCTTAATGATAAGTCAACCAAATGTTACAGCCTTTTCCATTTCAGTGTTTAAGCATCAATCCTATTCATTTTACCTTTTCTATTTCCAAATCAGAAGGGGAAGAAATAACCTCTTCCCCCATGACTTCCATTCTCCTCAAAAGGTGTCCATCCTTTGTGTCAGTCCTCTTTTTGTATTGACTAGAGTTTGGGTGGGATAATGCGTGGTGGACTTAGGGCCAGGCTGGTGTGTCTCAGTAAACTCTGGGAGGAGGTGGCTTCCCCTTACCTGTACTCCATTGGTTACTCTATGAACATGTATTGTGTGTACTTAGCTCTGGGCTTTAGCCTTAATTCTAGGATATGAGGATCATTGCTGTGATGCTATTTCATGATTTCTCTTTGTGATTGCTAATTAATTTCTCTTTCCGTTGTTGGGCAGTATGGTTCATGAATATAAGGACCATACCTGTT
Organism: Ailuropoda melanoleuca; assembly: GCF_002007445.2. NCBI lineage: Eukaryota > Metazoa > Chordata > Mammalia > Carnivora > Ursidae > Ailuropoda > Ailuropoda melanoleuca. The sequence goes on from NC_048223.1 coordinate 63,817,426, forward strand.
TCTCCTTTTCTCTTCATTTATTTCTCAGTGTAGGGTGACCAGCTGTTCCAGTTTATTTAGGAGTGAGGGGATTCTGAAGACATGGAATGTTCAGTGCTAAAACTGGGAAACTCCTGGACAAATTGGGATGTTAGCTAGGCTGTTTCAGTGTTTTCTTAGCACAGTGACTAACAAAGTGGGTCTAAAACCTTTTTTTTTTTTTAAGTACTTGAGCACAGAATAGTTTGAAAAAGGCTAACAAGCAGGTTATAGACTTAGTAATGATTGTGTTTCTGTTCTCCATTAATAAAAATTAGAATAAATAAAACTAGTTATTGTACAGCCTCACCTGATAGTTATTAATTTCTTTCCTTCTAGATCTCTAATTTACAGTTGTACTTAGCAAGTGATAATGGGAAGTTACAGAGGTAGAGTATGAAAGTGGAATTCAGTTGACTTAATGCTGTGTGCCCCAGGTCAGTAATTTGTGATATTTAATAGGCTGGAGTAATTGTGATAACATTGTAGTATTGTTGTTTTTTCCTTTGTTTTGAAGAGTGTTTTTTATTGGCAAGTAAGGTTTGGGTAGTCTATGTGGTCTGTTCCTATCCAGGACTATGACACAACTCTTTGTGTGGTCATTTTAAAATAAAATTTTTAAAAAATCAGCTATGATTTAGTTTTTCCAATAATGAACTCATTAATTCATTTAATTATAAAAATTCTAGTAGTGTAGGTATTATTCTCCCAGTGTGACAGGTAATGATGTACTTCCAGAGAAGTGGTTAAGATGGGTTGTTAACTGCATTTTAAGAAACACACAACTTTTGTTCGGAAATATAGGGGTTGGTAAGCTACACACAAAATACACAATATTGCTAATACTAATTTTGCTTGTTTTCTTCTAGTTAATCTTTATCATTAAAGAGATATCCTCACCTTATTTAAAATTTTCTACAGCTGGGTAATGATGTTTCTACATGCTAGTAGTAAAAAGGTAGTCATATGTAATTTTCTCTGAAGATTATAAATCCATTTTAAGTAGAATAACTAGAAAATGCCACTTATTTGATTCTTGGTTTCTTAGCCCATTTATTCATCCATTCATCCATCCATCCATCCATCCATCCATCCATCCATCCATCCATCCATTTAATGTGAATTATATGTCTGCTACATTTCAGATATTGTCATACATTGGAGGATAGGTGGGTAAAAAAATAATTAAGATCCAGTTCCCATCTGGGTGAATTCAAGCTCTACAGTTGAATGTTCTTGGTGATTCCTTACTGACAAGCAGTTAGTGCTATAAATATTTGCTAAGTACTTTCTTTGTGTCAGACACTGTTGTTAGGTGCCCAGAATACAGTGCCAGTAAGACCTGCATGGATTTCCTATCCTCACATGGTGTATAGTAGATATAGACACACACATACAATGCACTATATACCTGCTATACACATGCACCATACTTGCACACGCACCATGCGCACTCACATGCAAACACATGTACAGCACAAAGTATATAAACATTCGTATATCCTTGGGAAATACATTTATTTGTGTGTATGTGTGTAAATCAATGAGCTTACTGAATTGAGGTGACTTCAGGAATTGGGCATCAACCACTATCATTAACTTGCCAACAGGGTCTTATCTGGTCTGGTTTGCCCCCTTGTTCTCTGTGGGAGAGACACAGGGGTCTGCCCGTTGGGCTGTTGACAACTATGAGTTTTAGTTGTGTGTTTTGTGTGGAGAAAGAGAGTGGATGTTACCCCCGGTGGCCTAATTAATACCTCATGCATATGGAATGCCATATGTCCCATATATAATTTGTGCATCATGAATATTTAGTGCCACAGGTGCCTCATGCATATTTGTTACCTTATGAATATTAGGTGCCTCTTGTATATTTAGTGTCTCATGAATTTTATGTGCCTTTTGGTTCTTTCGTCCCTTTCTGTGTTCACACCTTATCACATCTCATTACTTATCTATGTTAAACACACCTGATGAGTTTCATCTATCCATTTATTTTCCTTTGTTGCTGAGCAGAATTTCCTGCCTTATTGAGCAGAATTGAATTTTCTCAAACAATATAATTGCAAGTGTACATGACGGTTACCCACTTGTTAAGTTCCATGAGCTTAGTGCACAGGGGCTTCAGGGAAAAGAAAAATACTTTTCATTTTCAAAATTTCAAGTCAGTAATACACATGTAGGTATTTTCTAATGTAGGAATTTTCACAAAAACTTGAGTGTAATAAAGCTCAAAAGTGAATTGAAATTCTTATGAAAAAGACTGTTCTTAGCAATTTATTTGTATTAGTTTATGGTTTTGTTTAAAGCTTGTACCATGAAGTTAGTGGAAGGAGATGGCAATGCCATTTAATATTCCTTTCTCCCTTGTGGGTTTTGAACGTTCACTTGCCAGTTTTACTCCCCTGTGTCATAAACATTTTTGATATGGTTATGATTCACAGTTGCAGTGTATGGAAGTGTTAGTTTGTACGATAAACTGTGAGACTAATGTAAATGGGTTTTAGGTGGCTGAGAAGCTCCAGTTCATGCTGACCAAGACCCAGAGCCTCATTAAGCTCCTGGCTTTTGAGTAATTGGAGGTGTGTTTAAGGTTAGCAGTAATTGATAGGATGGTTTATATTTTCTGTGTATCATGGAAAGTAGTTCTGTTTCATTAATAACTAGTCAGGAAGGGACCTAGGGTTTGGTGTCTTCTCTGCCATTTTCAGAGAGGCTCTCACATAGATTCTTTGAGAAGATACCTTAGAATAGACATACTAGCTATCCCACATATACTGCAGAAGGAGTTGGTAGAGTACAAGTGCTTTTCCAGTGTGACTGAAACCAAATAAACTGGGGAAAATTGGGGAATCATAAACAAATACTATAAATATTTTGCTATCCCCTTAAAAATATATATAAAATTCATTCTCTCTCTCTCTCTCTCTCTCTCTCTATATATATATATATATACACACACACACACATACACACACACACACATTCACTCTTTTTGTTATAGGGCCAAGGTCTTTTCTGAATATGGGGGGCTGATTGGGGATAATTTTTGGTATTCATAATTTTTGGGATAATTTGACAGATGTATTTGGGAATAGATGCAGCTGGCTCTTGACACAGCTTGTGGGAGCCAAAGGTCCCGGCAGTACATGAGTGTGTCTTGTATCCTGCAGAGTTTAGGGCCCTCTTGTGCATCGGTTACTTCTTTTGCAGGAGAGAGAGGGGAGTGTCAGTGATGTGGAGGTGGACTAGGAAATCTGCTTCTCCTGGTTTTAACATTTTTAGTTCTTTTTTATGTCTGACTTGAATTTCAAGCTGAGATTCTCCACTCTGTGTCAGTGACAGAGCAGGTAAGAAAGGCATTTCTTGTATCAGAGGCTCTCATTTGTGGCATTCATTTAAGTAAGTCATTTAAGTAGGCAGGGCTGGGCAGTTGAACCCTCCAGTGGACCCAGGCTCCAGAGGGCAAGATACCTGTCAGGCACAGTGTGGCATAGGCACTGTGTGTTTCCTGTGGGGTTAGAGAAGATCTCATGATTCTTATGGTGCTTGGAATATGCCAGAAGAGCTAACATCCTCGCTGAGTGCTGTGTCCCATGCTAAGTGCTCTGCAAGTGCTCACCTGATCCTCACAACATCAAGTGGCAGAGCAGAGCTGGCCCTGCCCACACCTGTTGCCGCTCAAGCACTGGGTAAGGATGACAACTCTCCTGGTTTGCCTGAGACTGAGGGATTTTCTGGGAGGCTGGACTCTCAGTGAGACAACCAGTTCAGGAGTTACACCCCTAGCCCCTGTGACTCCTATCCAAGGGTATCTGTGGCCAAAGGCACTCCCTCAGCAGACGCTGCCCACAGACAGTGATGCATTAGAATTGGTGGGTGAATACCAGCCTCTGAGCCCCTCCAGGGGACAGCTCTGAGGATCTCCCTGCAGTCTCTGACAGGTCCCTGCAGAATGGGCCCCAAGTCCCACAAATGGACCCCACTCAGACATCTGTACAGACTTCCCTCTTTGCTTTCTTTCCCAAACCTCCCTATTAGCAACCCTTGGGATCAACTTCTAAGTTAAATTACTTTTACTCAAGCACTTGTCAGAGTCTACCTTTGGGGGAATCCAATAAAAGATGTAAGAACTATTTTTATTCTCATTTCACAAAAAAGGTATATGAGATACAGAGAAGTTAAGTCATTTTGCTCAGAGTTGTTCAGCTAGCAGAACTAATAAAGAATACTAGTTACTACATCATATACAGCTTTTGTTCCCATCCCCCCATTTGTAATTATTTCCATAAAACCTAAAGGTCAGTTTATTCACATGGAATTAACAAGAGGCAACCATCAGTCCATGGGATTATGGATGATATGCTCTTTTGTTCCTATTAACTTTACGGTCAGAGAATTGATTGTAGAGCAGAAAACACCTCTTGAGGATTTGGGCTTTTCTTTTTGTTTGTTTGTTTGTTTACCAAGGAGAAATCCATCTTTTATACATAGAATTTCCAAAATCAGCAGAGCTACTGACTAAGCATGAAGTGCTGATCCCTTGCCCTGGCGATGATCGGTCTGGCTTTGGCTGGCAGCAGGACTTGTGACATCTCTGACTGGATCAGGGATGTAAATGGCCCGCTTGTGCTAAGGAGTTGTGTCTTCTGGTTCTTGGGTGTCGTCCTAGAGGTCTCTATCTATGAAATAACTCATTATAAGGAAGTCTATTAAAAACAAATCTCTCCCTGTTTTAGAGCATCTCTTAAAATTTCTCCTTAAAGAATGTTGGGTTTTCAGTTCCAGTTACTGCCAAGAAACGGAGTGTGCATTGAAGAAGGACAGTACTTGAATTTCTGGTAAAAATGGATGCTTTGGGAAGTGAGGGCATTTCCCTCTTATTTGAAAGCAAGAAGCTTGGGAATTATAATAGAATTTAAAAAAATTGTTTCACTGTAAAACACCAAAGCTTAACCAAAAGTACTCCAAGTTTCTCTAGTAAACGTGATTCCAATTACCTGACGTTTTAAGATTCTTTTTCATTATTCTCAATTCCTTGTTGTCATCTTACAGGTTTCTTTAGATCATCTATTTAAAAAAAAAAAACAGCTGTCTGGCAAATGAGCCACAGAAATAAAATGGCGCAAAAGTGTAGAATATAATATGCCCCTGTTTCGGAATGAGCGGGAAATATTTTGCTTTAGAGAAACTGATCTTTGACCACAGGTGCTCGCTCTGCTTTATGATGGACTTGCCCGTCCTGCACTGCTTGTCCTTTCTACTAGTGCACTTTTTCCTTTCCTCAAAGATCTAAATGGACACTCCCCAGTTTTGGGAAATATCCCTTCACCGTCACACCTGGCTTTGCGTTTGTCAGCTCCGCATCTGCTTCCCTTCCTGTGTTCCAAAGGTGCCCCACACCAGTGCTCTTCCACATTGCTTTCATGCTGTTGGGCTGTAAGGGAAGAATTGCCAAGGACTCAGTCCAGTGTGGCTGTGACTTGGGGCCTCTTCCCTTGGTGGCGACTGAAAGCGGATTCATTTGACCTGGTGCATGGTGGAAAGTATGGGAAATGTGGCCTAACTGGTGGGGAGGTTGTAAGATGAAGCAGGAAGCTCTTTCCCAGGTGCCCTGAATATTAGGCTTCAGGAGTTGTTTTAGGAATGCTGCTGTGTCCTCAGGAGTTGAGGTGGGTGCTCTTTGACCCCACACACAGGCAGCTTTCCCAACACACTGCTTCTGGATTGTGGAGTGAATGAATTGCTCTGAAATCTTCTTGTATTCAGTTCTGTTTCTAGCCTCTGCTACCAAATTTCATAGGTTTCCTCACCACGGATAAAGTAGGACTTAGTAATGTTTCTCAGTGTGGGGTGGTGTTATTTTTCTAGACTATATTTCTCAGGCTCTGACAAACCTTTGTATTCTGTCCATACCCTTTATAATTTTTAAGTGTGATTTTATAATATCTTCAACTTATCCTTCCTAAAATGAAATTTTTCACAGAAAAATTTTTTAAAGGAAAAATACCCTCTAATAAATATCTCATTGTATTAATTGCTCTTGTCTGGACACAGTCCTTTCTTTAGGTGTTGTGATGAGAAATACATGCAATATTACATATGTGGCTGAATATTAGTTTTGGTTGAAATTGGAGTAATCTTTGCCCGCTCCTTTGCCCTTGTCGGGTTTTTTTTTTTTTTTCCTTTTGTGGTTGGAGGGGCTGTGGAGAATGTTGGAGACAGATTCTGAATTAATACTTGTAAAGAATAGTCTGCCATGAATTTGTTTTTCTTCTTAATTTTAAGTCCTTCAAATAATTAAAAAGAAAAACCTGAATTTTCTTTTTTTCCTTTCTCTTTTTTTTTCTTTAGAGAGAGAGAGACACGTGGCAGAGGTGCAGAGGGAGAGAGAGAAAATCTTAAGCAGGCTCCATGCTCAGCGTGGAGCCTGACATGGGGCTCGATCTCACCACCCTGAGATCTAGACCTGAGCTGAAATCGAGTCGGTTTCTTAACCGACTGAGCCACCCAAGTGCCCCTAAATTTTAAGTACCTGTCCTCTCCTGCACTCCCTCCCCTCGTTTGCACTTGGAAAAGGGTTGGACACGGCATCAGATCCATGTTGATTGCTTGATCGAGGAGTATCTCCCTTTAAAACTTCTGAGGCCAGTTTCTACCCATTTCCAGGACTGGAGGGTGATGGAGAAGGGATACTTTTTTTTTCTTATGGAAATATTTTTACCCGATTATAGCCACCCAATAACACTCTTGCTCTAACAAATGCAATTTAGGTTGTCTTTCACAAGATCTAATGTAAGAGGGTTGGGAGGGAACACCACACTTCACTGTGTGTGTGTGTGTGTGTGTGTGTGTGTGTGTGGTTTATTACATTTCTGAAGTTCTTTGGGCAGAGATTGCTCAAGAATTGTTTTAAGATGCATCCACTAAAGCTCGAGTTATTCTTTCCTAATTGCTGGCAGTGAACTTTTTGCTGTTCCCTTTGCACTCATCTCTGTGTATGAGTGTGAGGGGGATTTCTCATGGTTCACACAGCAGCATCTATTTTGAGAAGTTGACTCCCAGTCCTTGCTGTTATAATAAGCACGTAATATAGCACCCCATTTTTCGAAATCATTTTTGTTGGCTTGTGATTGTGCTTGTAAAAAGTGCTTGTTTGGAAGCCCCCCAGCTGTAGTGTTCTGTTTATAACCACTGAGTAGGTACAGTTAAGCTGACTGCATTGTACATGGGGAGAGTTTGTGTGGATTCAGGACCAGGGAGTGAGGAGACAGGCTGTCTGTCAGCATGGTGGGAGAAGCTTGGCAGGACCTGCTAGAAGGCGAGCATTCTAGCGTGGATAGACAATTGAAGAACTTGGGCAAGAAGTACTATTTTGTACATTCATTTTGACTTTGTTAGTCTTAAAGTATCCTTTGGAAATCAGTTTACTGAGTTTAATTAGATATATGAGTAAACAGATTCATAGAGTATTTTCTCACAAATAGATACTTTAAAAAATGATTTGACTTATGGTAAAAATTCTTTTTGTTTTTCAAATAAAGGTGTTTAATTAAAATTTTTTTTTTATTATGTTAGTCACCATACAGTACATCATTAGTTCTTGATGTAGTGTTCCATGATTCATTGTTTGCGGATAATACCCAGTGCTTCATGCAATACGGGCTCTTCTTAATACCCATCACTGTGCTAACCTGTCCCCCCATACCCCCTCCTCTCTAAAAACCCTCAGTTTGAAAAAAGGGAAAAACGAAGAGGGGGGAATCAGAGGGAGAGACAAACCATGACTTATGGTAAAAATTCTTAAGTACTCTTTACTTTTACATATGTATGTGTCTACAGTTTTCTGGGCTCTTTTCAGAGTACTATAGCTATACCCCAAGAAAATTTGGGAAATAAAGATAATATAAGGTATATTATAATATAATAATACTTTTTCCTGGCATATACATTTTGGCCTTCTGATTAATGTCCCTAGTTTTATGTCTGTATTTAAAGGATAATATTTACAATCATATCACACATAAACTTTTATGACCTACTTTTTTTTTTTTTGACTGCATATTTACTGTATTCATTTTTCATACTGCATCAGTTCTTGCAAACTAGCAAAACCATCTTTTAAAATAACCTTAAAATGTTTGAATAAGTGCCTATATCTAAATTTTCTTAATTCTTTTATTGCTTTTTCCATGTTTTGCTCATTACAAGTATTATGAAAATGAACATGTTTGTGCCGGTAGTTTTTCCTCTTATGATTTGGATTATATTCTTAGGACCTAGGCTCCTAGAAATAGAATTATTGGGAACTACTTGGAAATGATAGCTACTCTTTACATAAACCAAATTGTTTTTTAAAATGATTGAATGAATTTACAACACCACTATATAGTCACGACAGCTTCATTGGTGCTTATGGTATTACTGAATTTCAGGGTTATTATAGTGTAATTATATAAATTATATATTTAGCTGAGATAAAATCTTTGTATTCTCTGGAAAAATACACCATTTTAAAAAGGATGGATTCACGTAGCCTACCTGACCCATTAAAGGGCCAGAATTTTTTTTCAAACCTTTCTGAAATTAACCTAAACTGGTTTAGCAAAATCAGGAAGATGTTCTAGAGAGTTTTTACACTGAATATTTGAGGATAGGTGCCTCAAGCATGCACATCCAGAACTTGATAGAGCATTGCCAACTGTCATTACCTTTTTAGAAAGGCTTGAATATTTTGAGAGTGGTGAATAATCTAGGTCTAAGACATTTTGGTTTCTTGAACTTAAGAAAAATGAGTTTAAACTTTCCAAAGTAAACAAAGATAGAATTGTTTAAGAAAATGAATGCATACAGGCCCACTCTGCTGTTATAGCAGATTTATTTTAATTGAGATAGAATGTGACTCCTTAACCAAACCTAAATTCTGGGAATAAGAATAAAGCTATGGCTTAGAATATGACCACTGTGTTTGCATCATAAATATACACACTTATTTTATGAAAGGAAATTGAGGAAATAGTATCTGTTATAACTTTTATCCTAGGCCAAAGACTATTACCTTAAAATTATTCTTCAAGCATTGTTTGAGATGAAAACCACATTTAAAGGTGGGTTCTGCCTACTGATGAAAAACGAATTCATGTTAACAAACCAAGGACTTTAAATGGAATAAATTATAATCGGATGTTAGATTTTGATCAGCTTTAACAAAAACAAATGATTCTTTTCAGAGATGAGAATTGATGGCTTAGCCCTCCAAGAATATATCTTCTTTGCAAACTAAATGTTTTGAGAGGAGGGGATCTGCTTAATTTCCTAAAAGGAGACTTGTAATTTATCAGCAGCAAACTGCTGAGTTTAAGAAATAAGAGATCCCTTAAATGTTTCCTAGACCTTCTGAATGAGGTTGCCTTGATCTGTAGTAACTTGGTTATGCAGAACATTTTACAGAAGGTTGAATTGTGCAGGTAGCTATGGAACAGGACCTAATGGTCAGATCCCCTCTGAATGAATACCTTTGCTGCCTTTCTTTTGCATATTAGAACTCATTCCTTAAACCTGCAGATCGTAGACGTGCTCCTCTTGAGTGAAGAAGTAAGTCTTTCAGGACCACTGGGCATCTGCTGATTATCTTAGCACTTCACACCTCTTCTTTTTTTTTTTTTTCTAAGATTTTATTTATTTATTTGAGAGAGAGAGAAAGCAAGAGAGAGCACAAGCAGGGGGAGGCACAGAGGGAGAGGAAGATGCAGACTTACTCACTGACCAGGGTCTCGATCCCAGGACTCTTGAGATCATGACTTGAGCCAAAGGCAGACACTTAACTGGCTGAGCCACCCAGGCGCCCCACTTCACACCTATTCTAATGAAATGGCAGTGTGAGGCAGTCTTGGCTCAACAGGCCTTGAGATGAGCAAGTTTAGAAAGGGATGGAAACAGTTTTAATGATAAAAGGTGAGTCAGGGGCGCCTGGGTGGCTCAGCGGTTGAGGCGTCTGCCTTCGGCTCAGGGCGTGATCCCGGCGTTATGGGATCGAGCCCCATGTCGGGCTCCTCTGCTATGAGCCTGTCTTTCTCTCCCACTCCCCCTGTTTGTGTTCCCTCTCTCGCTGGCTGTCTCTATCTCTGTTGAATAAATAAAAAATCTTAAAAAAAAAAAAAAGGTGAGTCAGTTACTGCTTCTGTTATCCTTTAGTTCCGTCCTGAAAAGCAGCTTTTCTAGGTTGTAATGAATTATGCAAAATACCCAGAACACAGGCATGACTTTAATGCCTATGATGATTTATGCTGTCATATTTATGTACATATGTATAGTTGACACACAATGTTACATTAGTTATGTTGTCATATTTAAACATTTTACCTGCCTCAAAGTAATTGTATTTCTCTGTGGTTCTGGGGTTAAGGTGAAATGTGTAATAGGTGGCTTTGGGCCACTGGCTGGAGTTTTAGTAAGCCAACTTGACTGAAATTTTGGAAATAAAAAGTAGCAGTGTCACCAGTGATGACACAGTGCTTGAGACTTCTGTGTATAAGAATTATCTGGTATGTTTACAAGAATGCAGGTTCCTGGGCTCCCTCAAAGACTAAGATGTGGTGGGATCTGTGGGTGGGCCCAAGAATATGATTTTTTTTTCAGGAGCATCCCTCTCCCGCAGTGTATCTTCAAGTTGGTATGCCTGTAGTTCATTGGAGTATTAGATAACTCTTACCCAGTTGGTATGTTTATTTAAGCAGACCTGTCTTATTTGAGCTACTGGAAGTGTCCAGTTAAAAAGATAAATTTTGTGACCTAGTTAAATTTTTTGGCGACCTGAAAAAGTATGGAAAGATCAACTGTCCATTTGGTAGTTCCCTGACTGTAGAAGTAGCATAGATATGTATTGTTTGGAAGATCATTACATGAAGAAAGGATATTCCTAAAAGAAATATCCTACCAGTAATGCTTAACTAGTGATATTGGTTTGATGGGTGGGGCAGTTCTTCATTGAGCTAGACTGTGATTTTCCCAGCCCTAGACCCTAAATGTCTGCACCATTGTACCCAGCCCCCATCCTGTGACAACATCATCACCTCACGTATTTCCAAACACTCCTCTGAGGTGTGGTGCTTCCCCTGGTAAAGAATCAGTGTGAGCCAACTTGAGGTATTCATGCGGCCTGTCACTGGGGAGCTTCCCTTTCTCTCTGCTGTCCCGACCTATGGCCCCTTCTAGGAACAGGTGCTGTTTAATTGCTTTGAGTCATATAAAGGGAAATCTAGTGGATGAACAGATGTGGGTATTCACAGCATTCTCTCTGCCCAGAATTCACTTTCCCTATCTCCCATGTCTCAGTCCTTTCCCATGGTAAGGGATCAGCTCAGAAGCTCCCTACCATGTTTATTCTTTGAGTTCCTTTTATCTGTGACTCTTAAATAATGTTTAACCTTTTACAGTCTTGTCATTTTTATTACCTCGAGAATTTATAGAATTTATAGTTGAGACTGTAAGTTCTTTGAGGTCAAGGTTGATGGCTTCAATTTATTAAATGCTTATAGAGTGCTTATTTACATATTTTTGAGGTGAAAACAGAGCCTTAGGGAGGCTAAGTCACATGCTTGGAGTTACACCCTTAGTGAATTGGCAGACCTAGAGTTGAACCCAGGTTTCTCTGACTCCACAGTTTTTTATCTCCTCTTTATATGCCTCAGGTGCTAAATAAGTTTTGTTTAAATGAATCAATAAATGAGTCTTTTGGAAGAATTTGAGTAGCCTTGATGAAAGCAAGCATATCTTTGTGCCCTTGTACCCCCTCACACATTCGGTGAAGAGAATAGGGAAACAGACTGCCCTTTCATAGATTTTTGCACATAACCTGAATTGTAAGCATGCCTGGAACACATTTGGTTCTGATTTAAAACAAGTTGGCTTGCCCCATTGCCATGTTATTACAAACACAAAAGAAGTATAAACTTCATTCCATTAAATAACCATCTACATAAACTCTTAAAGGGTTTCATGGTTTTGGGTTGGGCCAAAGCTAGATATTAAGGAAATGGTTATTAATGTCATGTATTTTATTCAGAAACTACTCTAATTCTTAAACCCTCCAACATACTAACCAACATTTTCCTCCCTTCCTCAAAATGTTTCCAGGAGGTTAAGACAGGTACAGCTTGGATTTCAAGCTGCTGATGCCCACTATTTGGAAATACTCCTTGCTTTCAGTCCTTTGTAACCTGTCGCGATGCTCTCTACTTGAATCTTTTTCAGTCTCCTTTGGGTAACAGTTATGTAAGTTATTACAGTAGCACTCTATAATGGAAATATAATGTGAACCACAAATGTAACTTAAAATTTTATAACCACATGAAAAAGAAACAAAACAGTTGAGATTAATTTTAATAACAGTTTTCTTTAACCCCATATGTAAAAATGGTATTGTTTCAACATATATCCAAAGATTACTGAGATTTTTACTTTTTTCTGTACTAAGTCTTGGAAATCCAATGTGTTTGTGACTTTCAACAGTACATCTGGATTTGGACGAGCCATATTTGAAACGCTCACTAGCCACAAGTGGTCAGTTTTGGACAGTGCAGCTCTCTGGGAAGACCAGCATAGCTCATTGTGGTGTATGAGGTATTCATAATTCCATTAAAGTGTGTAAAGGCCATGAACATACTTTAGCTTTTGATAAAGCTAGAAGACTATTGATTAAAAAAAAAAACACAGAACACTAGTACTATGTAAATACTCAAAATTGTCAAATAGTGTTTATGACCTAGGCCAGACTAAATGGTGCTTCAGGAATTGCTAATGTAAGAAGAAATAGGCCCTAAAGGCTAAACATTTGACATGAGCAAAGTTTCTGTTAATCAGTTGGACTGAAAGTACATCGACGTATGTTAGGGTCATCAGTCCACAAGGAAGTCTTCACTGTCAGGTCAATAAATTTGAAGTCTGAGTAAACTCTTAGCCAGGGTTGCTTGAAGAGTTCAAGTTAAACGTTGTTTGAAGCAATGAATAATGTAATTTAGATGTTCTCAGATTTTTCTGAATATTTGTTTTCCTACATTCGATAGCAGCAGATGCTTTGTGAAACTAAAAGCCGGTAGACTAGAGAATGTTGGCCTTTGCTTGAGGCTGCTGGGGGGCCTTGAGTGTGGCAAGTCCACCACTGTCTTAAGTTGTCCCCAGCGCTGGAATAATGGCAGAGCTTTACCGCCCTGAGAGATTCGACATGCAAAAGAATCCCCTGCAGTCTGCATTTTGATTAGTGGAATTTTGCAGAGGGCTTAATTGTTGGGGTTAATAGATATAAACCATAAACAGGCAGAGAAGTCCCCATTGTTAAAATATATTAGGACTGCTCCCCCATCCCCAGCACAAATTTTGTCATTCCTGTTATTTTGGTTGGAAATTTGGTGGGAAATGAAATTAAAAAAAAAAAATCTCACAGCATGTCTTGGATTATTGGTGTAGTTCAATTACTGGCTCATGCTCTTGACCCAAATTGTAATAGCAGATCCATCTTCTTGCTCTCATACTCTTAGCTATTGAGCCAGTTTAGAATGTGGTAAATTAATGAGGTGTTATATGTTTTATTTTATGTTTCATTGGATGTGACCTTCCAGGAAAAGTGGCCCTCTTGTAAGCAGTCTATAATAAGAAATGTATACATAAAATTTTCTCTTTCTGGTTCATGTATCTTAGAGTGTCTCTTTCTGTCTTGAGGCTAGCTACTATAGTTGGATGTGAATCACAGAGGTTTTGCAAATACTGGACTTAGTGTTTTCAGCTGTGAAGTTTCCTATTGTGGGCATAAGTTGTTAGAACTCCTCCATGAGAGTTGTACAGAATCAATATTTCATTCTAGAAAGTGCTTGGTTAATTAAGGCCTATGATATTCTATGCTTGGTATGATTTCGTTGCCCATTATTCACCTCTGATACTGCCAGAGGCATTCTATCCCTCAGGTAGCTTAGATCCACATTTGACCTTCACACTTTTGCCAGAAGGCTTTATACCTTGTGGGCTGAAAATGATGCTGTGACAAACCAGTACAACCTTGGTTCACTCTCAAACAGGAAGAAGGATTTCAAATATGTTAACTGATTTCTTTTTATAATTAAAAAGAAGTTTAAGCTATTTAAAGGCATTCTGAAAAATACAAAGGAGAAAGTGATGAATGACCCAGTAATTCCACCACTCAAATGATTGTTAATATTTTGATGTTTATTTTATCCATTAAGTCTTTTTTCCCCTAGCATATACATCCTATGTATATGCATGCATTCTTTTTTTTTTTTAAGATTCTATTTATTTATTTATTTGACAGAGAGAGCACAAGCAGGGGGAGGGGTACAGGGAGAGGGAGAGGCAGGCACCCTGCTGAGCAGAGAGCCCAATGTGGGGCTCGATCCCGGACCCTGGGATCATGACCTGAGCTGAAGGCAGACGTTTAACTACTGAGCTACCCAGGCGCCCCTATGCATACATTCTTATATACAGAACTGAGATATTCTGTACATCCTGTCTCACAGTCTACTTAAAAAATAATTTATTTCATTTTTGAACATGGGGATTTATTGGGTGAGTTTTTATTTTAATTCCAGTTAACATACAGTATTATATTAGTTTCAGTTGTACAGTATAGTGATTCAATTTCTCATGTTACTCTGTGCTCATCACGAGTGTGCTCCTTAATCCCCATCACCTATTTCACCCATCCCTCACCCACCTCCCCTCTGGTAACCATCAGTTTGTTCTCTGTAGTTAAGAGTCTGTTTCTTGATTTGTCTCTCTCTCTTTTTTTCCCCTTTGCTTATTTTTTGTTTCTTAAATTCCATGTATGAGTGAAATCATAGTATTTGTCTTTCTCTGACAGACTTGTTTCACTTAGCATAATATACTCTAGCTTCATCCATATTGTTGCAAATGGCAAGAGTTCATTTTTTTTTGAAGACTTTATTTATTTGAGAGAGAGTGTGAGCAAGAGAGAGAGAGAGAGAGAGCACACGAGTAGGGTTGGGGGGGGGAAGCAGATCCCCTGCTGATCAGGAAGCCTGATGGGGGGCTTGATCCCTGGACCCTGAGATCATAATCTGAGCCGAAGGCAGATGCTTAACTGACTGAGCCACCCAGGCGCCCTGAGATTTCATTCTTTTTAATGACTGAATAATATTCCCTTGTGTATATATTCCACATCATCTTTACCCACTCATCAATTGATGGACACTTGGCTGCTTCCATAACTTCACTATTATGAATAATGCTGGTATAGACATTGGGGTACATGTATCCCTTTGAATTAGTGTTTTTATATTCTTTGGGTAAATATCCAGTAATGCAGTAACTTTTTTGAGGAAACTCCATACTGTTTTCTGGAGTGGCTGCATCACTTTGCATTACCACCAACAGTGCAAGAGGGTTCCCTGTTCTCTGCATCCTTGCCAACACCTTTTGTTTCTTGTTTTGTTGATTTTAGACATTCTGACAGGTGTGAGGTGGTATCTCATTGTAGTTTTGATTTGCATTTCCTTGATGGTGAGTGATGATGAGCAGTAGATGCTCATCTATTAGCCATCTGGATGTCTTTGGAGAAATGTCTGTTCATGTGTTCTGCCCATTTTTAAAATTGGATTATTTGTTTTTTTGCATGTTGAATTGTGTAAGTTCTTTATATATTTTGGGTACTAACCCTTATCACATATGTTGTTTGCAGGCGCCTGGGTGGCTCAGTTGGTTAAGCGCCTGTCTTTGGCCTGGGTCATGATCCTGGGGTCCTGGGATCGAGTCCCACATTGGGCTCCTTGCTCAGCGGGGAGTCTGCTGCTCCCTCTGCACCTCGCCCCGCTCTTGTGCTCTCTCTCTTTCTCTCAAATAAATAAATAAATAAAATCTTAAAATAAAAGATATATTGTTTGCAAAGAAGTTCTTCCATTCCATAGTTTGCCTTGTAGTTTTGTTAATTGTTTCCTTTGCTGTGCGGAAGAAGCTTTTTATTTTGATGTAGTCCCAGTAGTTTATTTTTGCTTTTATTTCCCTTGCCTCAGGGGACCTATCTAGAAAAAAGTTGGACAGGTGATGTCAAAGAAGTTACTGCCTGTGCTTTCTCCTAGGTTTTTATGGTTTCAGGTCTTACTTACATTGAGGTCTTTCATCCATTTTGAATTTATTTTTGTGTGTGGTATAAAAAAATGGTCCAGTTTCATTCTTTTGGTTGTTGCTGTCCGGTTTCCCAACAACACTTGTTGAAGAGACTATCTTTTTCCCATTGGATATTCTTTCCTGCTTTGTCAAAGATTAATTGACCATATAGTTGTGGGTTTATTTCTGGGTTTTCTATTCTGTTACATTGATCTATGTGTCTATTTTTGTTCCAGTACCATACTGTTTTGATTACTGCAACTTTGTAATACAACTTGAAGTTCAGAATTGTGATGCTTCCAGCTTTGCTTTCCTTTTTCAAGATTGCTTTGCTTATTTGGGGTCTTTTGTGGTTCCATACAAATTTTAGAATTGTTCTAGTTCTGTGAAAAATGCTGTTCATATTTTGATAGGGATTGCATTAAATGTGTAGGTGGCGTTAGGTAGTATAGACAGTTTAACATTATTTGTTCTTCCAATGCATGAGCAGGCAATGTCTTTCCATTTCTTTGTGTCATCTTCAGTTTCTTTCATCAGTCTTTCACTTCTTTGGTTAAGTTTATTCCTAGGTATCTTATTATTTCCTGTGCAATTGTAAATGGGATTGTTTCCTTGATTTCTTTTTTCTGTGGTTTCATTATTAGTGTATACAGAAGTAACAGATTTCTGTACATGATTTTGTGTCCTGTTATTTTACTGAATTCGTTTATCAGTTCTAGCAGGTTTTGGTGGAGTCTTTCAGGTTTTCTATATATAGTATCATGTCATCTGCAAATAGTGAAAGTTTTACTTCTTTCTTACTGATTTGGCTGCCTTTTATTTCTTTTTGTTGTCTGATTGCTGTGGCTAGGACTGTGTTGAATAAAAATGGTGAGAGTGGACATCCTTGTCTTGTTCCTGACCTTAGGGGGAAAGCTCTCAGTTTTTCCCCTTGGAATATGGTGTTCCCGGTGGGTTTTTGATATACAGCCTTTATTATGTTGAGTTATGTTCCCTCTAAACTTACTTTGTTGAGGGCTTTTATCATGAATGGATGTTGTACTTTATCAAATGCTTTTTGTACTTTATCAAATGCTTTTTCTGCATCTATCGAAAGGATCATATGGTTCTTATCCTTTCTCTGATTGATGTGATATATGACGTTGATTGATTTGCAAATATTGAACCACCCTTGCAACCCAGGAATAAATCCACTTGATCATGACGAATTATTTTTTTTAACGTATTGTTGGATTTGATTTGTTAGTTTTGGTGAGGATTTTTGCATATATGAACATCAGAGATATTGGACGGTAATTCTCTTGTTTTGCGGTGTCTTTATCTGGTTTTGGTATCAGGGTAATGCTGGCTTCATAGAATGAATTTGCAAGTTTTTGCTCCTTTTCTGTTTTTTGGAATAGTTTGAGAAGAATAGATATTAACTCTCCATTAAATGTTTGGTGGAATTTGCTGGTGAAGCCATCTGGTCCTGGACTTTTGTTTGTTGGGATTTTTTTTTTTTTGGTTACTGATTCAATTTCTTTGCTGGTTTTGGTCTGGTCAAATTTTCTGTTTCTTCCTGTTTCAGTTTTGGTAGTTTATATGTTTGTAGGAATTTACCCATTTCTTTTAGGTTGTCCAATTTGTTGGCATATAGTTTTTCATAATGTTCTCTTAGGATTTTTTGTTTTTCTGTGGTGTTGGTTGTTATTTCTCTGCTCTTATTTGCGATTTTATTTATTTGAGTCCTTTGTCTTTTGATAAGTCTGGCTAGAGGTTTATCAATTTTTTTGATTTTTTTTCAAAAAGCTAGCTCCTGGTTTCATTGATCTCTTCTGTTGTTTTTTAAGTTTCTATATCATGTATTTCTGCTTGTCTTTTTTTTTTTTCCTAAAGATTTTATTTGAGAGAGAGAGAGAGCACGAGCGAGGGGGAGAGGCAGAGGGAGAGGGAGAAGTAGACTCCCCGCTGAGCGGGGAGCCCGATGCTGGGCTCCATCCCAGGACCTTAGGATTATGACCTGAGCTGAAGTTAAATGCTTAACCAGTTGAGCCACCCAGGGCCCCACCTGCTCTAGTCTTGATTATTTCCTTCCTTCTGTTGGTTTTAGGCTTTGTTTGTTGTTCTTTCTTTAGGTGTAAGGTTAGGTTGTTTGAGATTTTTGTTGCTTCTTGAGGTAGATCTGTATTGCTATAAACTTACCTCTTAGAACCACTTTTGCTGCATCCCAAAGGTTTTGAACCATTGTGTTTCATTTTCATTTGTCTCCATGTACTTTAACATTTTTTTCTTTTATTTCCTGATTGACTCATTCATTGGTTAGTAGCATGTTATTTAACTTTCATGTATTTGTGGTTTTTCCAGATTTTTCTTATGGTTGACTTCTATTTTCATAGCCTTTTGGTCAGAAAAGATGCATGATATGACTTCAGTCTTTTTGCATTTGTTGAAGTTGGTTTTGTGGCCTAATATGTGATCTATTCTAGAGCATACTACATATGCACTTGTAAAGATTGTGGATTCTGCTGTTTTAGGATGGAATATTCAGATATATCTGTTAAGTCCATCTGGTCTGGTGTGTCATGCAAGGCCATTGTTTTCTTGATTTTCTGTTTAGATGATCTGTCTATTGATTTAAGTGGGGTGTTAAAGTCCCCTACTATTATTGTAATATTATCACTTAGTTCTTTGATGTTTGTTATTGTTTTATTTGTTTGGGTGCGCCTGTGTTGATGCATAAGTATTACAGTTATTGTATTGGTGGAGTGTCCCCTTCATTATTATATAGTGTCCTTTTTTGTCTCTTGTTAACAGGGTTTGTTTTAAAGTCTATTTTGTCCAATATAAGTATCATTATTTTGGCTCTCTTCTGACCTCTATTTGCATGATAAATATTTCTTCATTTCCTCACTTTCCATCTGCAGGTGTTAGGTCTAAAATGATTCTCTTGTAGGCAACATATAGGTGGGTTTTGGTTTTTTTTATCCATTCTGTCATCTTATGTCTTTTGATTGGAGCGTTTAGTCCATTTACCATCAAAGTAGATTTTGATGGATGTATGTTTATTGCCATTTTATTATTTGTTTTGTGGTTGTTTCTGAAGATTTTCTCTGATCCTTTCTTGTCTTTCTCTGTTTCCTGCTTTTCTGGTTTTGCTTAGTGATATATTTGGATTTCCTTCTCTTTGTTCTTTGCATATATATTAGTGATTTTCGATTTGTGGTTACCATTAGGTTGGTATATAACATGTTCTACATAGAGCGGTCTATATGAAATTGATGGTCATTTCAGTTTGAACCATTCTTTACTCCTCTTCTGCCCATGTTTTAGGTATATGTTGTCATATTTCACATCCTTTTATTTTATGAGTTCCTTGACTGAATTTTTTTTTTTACAGAAATACTCATTTTTACTGCTTTTGTGTTTTCTTTCTTCATACTGTCACATTTGGTCTTTCCTTTCCGTTTACAGGGTACCCTTTAGTATTTCTTGCAGTGTCAGGAACTCCTTTAGTTTTTGTCTGAAAAACTCTCTATCTGTACTATTCTGAGTGACAGCCTTGCTGGATAGAATATTCTTGGCTGCAGACTTTTCCCATTCAGCACTTTCAATATATGATGCCACTCCCTTCTGGCTTGGAAAGTTTCTGCCTTTTAGGTTTTCCTTCTTTTGTTGCTTTTAAAATTTTTTCTTTATCATTATATTTTGCAATTTTATTTTATTTTATTTTTTTAAGGATTTTATTAATTTATTTAACAGAAATAGAGACAGCCAGCGAGAGAGGGAACACAAGCAGGGGGAGCGGGAGAGGAAGAAGCAGGCTCATAGCAGAGGAGCTGGATGTGGGGCTCAATCCCATAACGCTGGGATCACGCCCTGAGCTGAGGGCAGACACTTAAATACTGCGCCACCCAGGTGCCCCTATTTTGCAATTTTAATTACAATATATTTTGGTGTGGATCTACTTTTGTTGATTTTGTTGGGTGTTCTCTGTGCCTCCTGGATCTGGATATCTGTTTCCTTCTCCAGATTAGGGAAGTTTTCAGCTGTTATTTCTTCAAATAAATTTTCTGCCCTCTTTTTGCTCTCATTGTCCTCGAGGACTCCTATAATAAGAATATTATTACGTTTGATGGCGTCACTGAGTTCCTTATGTCGATTTTCCTTGTGTATAATTCTTTTTTCTCTCTGTTGTTCAGCTTGATTACTTTCCATTACTCTGTCTTCTAAGTCATTGATTTCTTCCTCTGCTTCTTCCAGCCTGCTGTTTATTCATTCAGCCTGCCTTCCTTCCTTCCTTTTCCTTCCTTCCTTCCTTCCTTCCTTCCTTCCTTCCTTCCTTCCTTCCTTCCTCCCTTTTTCTTTCTTTTAAAAAATATTTTATTTATTTGTCAGAGAGAGAGGGAGTGCACATAGCAGGGGGAGCAGCATGCAAAGGGGGAGGGAGAAGCAGGCTCTCTGACAAGGAGGGAGCCCAATGTGGGGCTCAATCCCAGGACCCTGAGATCATGACCTGAGCCAAAGGCTGACGCTTAACCGACTGAGCAATGCAAGCCCCCCCAGCCTGCTGTTTATTCTATCAAGCATGTTTCAAATTTTGTTTATTGAGCCTTTTATCTCTGCTATGTTACTTCTTATCTCTGTGTTAAGGGTCTCACTCATGTCTTCCACTCTTTTCTGTAGTCTATTGATGATCATTACTTTAAATTCTTTATCAGATACGTTAGCTATATCTCTTTCATTTAGATCTCTTGCTGTGGCTTTGTCTTGTTCTTCCATTTGGGACAAATTCCTCTGTCTTCTCATCTCGTCTAAGTTTCCATGCCTGCTTCTGTGTGTTAGAAAAGTCAACTATGTTTCCTGCTCTTGAAAGTAATGGTGTTATGAAAAAGAGGTTCTGTAGTGCCCTGCAGGGTTGTTCTCAAGGGCCTGACACTTGAGGGAGGATTTTCAGTGTATTCTGCATGCACTCTTTGATGTGGCCTCTTCTCT
Organism: Ailuropoda melanoleuca; assembly: GCF_002007445.2. Lineage (NCBI taxonomy): Eukaryota > Metazoa > Chordata > Mammalia > Carnivora > Ursidae > Ailuropoda > Ailuropoda melanoleuca. Next base: position 63,838,546 of record NC_048223.1, read on the forward strand.
ACCTTTACTTGTGGAGTTTGTTCTGATGGTCTTCAGGTCAATTCCTGGAGTATTTAGGATGATTTGATAGTTATCTAGTTGTATGTCTGGGATGAGTCAATCCTAGGGACCTTCTACTCCACTATACCATCTTCCTCCAGTCTCTCCTGAACATCGGGATTTTTAACAGCAAAACAACAAAAACAACAAAAAACAGTGTTTAAGAAGAGCATTAAACTGAAGAAGGAAACCATCCTCAAATTACCAACCACTATTTTAAGGAAAAAAGTATTTTTGTCTGTTCTTGATTTTTCTTTACAGGCTTACATGCTTTTCTTGTTTTTGTTTTTTTAAATTTTTTTTTAAAGCAGGTGAGTTTGATTTGTTCATTGTGGACTCTGAAAGCAGGTAGGGAGTTTTAGGAAAGATGAGGTCTGAAAATCCTCTCACACTCACTGTGATCCATAACTTTCAGAAGCCACTGTTCATTACTGATGTTTAACCTGGAGTGTTTTTCAGTTTACTAGGTATTTGAATGACTTTGAGAATTGAAGGAACTTTAAAAATAGGCTTAATGACTGCTATTCAGTCAATTCTTAGAACTTTACCTGCCACTCTAGAGTGTTAGATATGATTCATGAACATAAAAAGTTCTTTATATAATAACTGCATCTTCTGCATCTCTTTGTGTTTCCTCTTTCAGTGAAATTGGCCAATTGTCATGGAAGTTTTCTGAAAACAGTAATATACAGAATAAAACATCTCGCATAGCTCTTTTAGATATTGATTAAATTGATCTGATAAGTGAATGTTTTAAAATTTCAGTATTTTTGCAGGAGAATTAGCTACCTGATGTTCACATTTATTTTTCAGGTGACCTTCACGAACAGCAGCCTTCTTAGTTGCAAACGAGCTACAGTTGGGTTGTGTTAAGAAAAAGGGAGAAATGCCTTGAATCTTTATAGAGTTGAAGAATTATTTCTCATTTATTTTTATATTGAACTGTTTTTTGTTTGTTTGTTTGTTTTGTTTTGTTTGGCTCAGATTCTGCAGGCTCGGGGAAAAACCCATCGCCTATCCAGAGAGTGTTTAAAGATATTCCACACTGTGTTTTAAATATGAATACACAGTCCTTGTGTTTTTAGATTTGACTCCAGAAAGCATCAGATGTTATAATGGAAAAGCATTTTAGAGTGAAAGGGATATTTAAACAAGTTTCCATATGCCCTACGAAGAATTTAAAATTGAGCTTTCTTCCCCCCTTTAATTCAGTAATTAACTAGATTTGCCCTGTAGTTTGGGGAAGTATAATAGTTTACACCTGTTTCAGCTTTTGCTGTTTTTATTGGCTATGGATTTTGCCATCCCATATTTCTTGTGAAGCAAAAATATCAAAATCTGGCAAAGCGTTGAAGAAATTATAATAAACATAAAAATGAATTGTTCAGCTTAAAATATGAAATGCTTTACTTGCACAATCTGTGAAGCCATGTTTCAGTAGTACTGAAGTAATTTATTCCTGCAGTTCTGTGTCATGAAAATAAAGACAATTGCTTTCATTGGCAAGAATAATCCAGGGTTTTTACAATCAAATGATTAAATTTTGGAACATCAGGCAGAAGTCATCTTCTAGAGACAGTTAGAAAAAGCTTGCTAAATCATTTTGTGTGTGTTCGTGATACTATGTAATAAAAAAGATGAGGGTGTGTTGGTGTATGAGAATATGAAGACTCAGTAGAACTGTGACACCACAGAATATAGTCAGACTTCAGAGGTCAAAGACTGCCACAACATCAGGATGGCATGGCTCATTGCACAGGCAACATTTGCCCCTCCAGCTATAGTGAAAAGACAACCATTGAGTCAAGATATTATCATATCTTATGTTTTTTTCTTTTTTTAAATCCAACTCTTCGATGGTCTTCCTCAAAGCATCCTTGACTCTTCAGGCATGGCCGGAGCTGCCCAAGTGTAATGTTGGGTTAAGAGTAAAATGCATAGCTTTTTAGTACCTTGTCCTGAATGAGACTAGCTAAATTAAGTTTCTATTAAGTTTAGTTTGGATGGAGTTGTGACCATGAAAAGATCTTTGGGAAGTTGTCACTAAAATCAAATTTTGATTTTGGCTCTGTCTAGTGGGTGGCTGTGAATATATGGGCCAAGACTGTAAGCTGAATGAGGTCAGGGCCTTGACAATTTTGATTGACCAGCACAGGACTTAATTATTTGTGGAATGAAAGAGTGAACTTCTTTTTGTTCTTTTCTGAATCTGTAAAATGAACTTATTAAATACCTAAGTTTATATTGAGAAGTAAATATTCTGCAAACCTCTTCCCCGTGATCTCTCACTTCAGAGGAGTTTATATTTTAATACTGAGGAATTTGGATTATTTGAGAATTAAGCTCTCAAATTTGAGCAGAGAAGATCTTCTGTTGGCGTGGCAGAGAGAATACTTTTGGTGTTATGTTGTTCTCCCTTAATTGGCTTCTGTGGTGGCCTTGATAGCTTGCTTGCATGGGGTCAGTAAAAGTCCAGCAGGAGACGCAGCCACCTGGAAATGAGATAGTTACTATAGAGTGCCCATGATGTGGACTTACCACGGTTTGTGCCTGAGATAATGATCTCACTAAGTATCGGTCAGTCTCTCTCTAGGGTACTTGGGCTTAAGGAATGGACACTACTCAGGATTTAGGAGGAAATCAGGCTCAGATTTGGAGTTTCTTATATGCAAATAGTTGGAATGAAAGAACTTTGGCGTGAGTATTTTTGGTGCCAGTGAGTATCCCTGCCTCCTCTTTCCCTTGAACTGCTAAGGTTGCTAAAGGTGCAGGTTTCTTTTAAATTTTAGATGTTTTTCTGGAACATAGTTAATTATAATTTGAGTCTAAGGAAAATCCTCTCCCCCTTTTTTTATTCATCCAGGGATTGAAAGACCATTCTGTGAAGTCTGTTTAGCTGGACTTGGAATGAAGGGGCATTTCAAGGTTCTGACATAATGAGTTTATCATGAGCAAAATAAATGTCCTAAAGGAAATGTCTGTAATAAAATGTAATTGTATTATGAAATTTAAAAAGATGAATTCTAAGTTGTGAAGGAGTTCCATGTGGGTGAAAGGCATCTTGATAGGTCTGTCTTGCTTGATAGTCCTTTAAAAATATCTTAGATTCTAAGTTTCTTTAGAATCTAAAGATTCTAAAATATCTTTGATTATAAAGTTTCCTCAATGTCACTAGAAGTTTTTCAGATCTTTGTGCCATGCTATGCAATTTTGATTGCCAAGTGATTTTGTCATTGAGTAGGGCCCTTTCAAACTATTTTTTGCTCTAGAGATAAAGAGAAAGCCCACGAGGTGGCTGAGTTGAAGTGCCCCCAAGGCACTTACTAGGTTTGTGTCATTAGGTTTGGGCACTGAACTTTTTTTTTTTTTTTTTTTAAAGATTTTATTTATTTATTCGACAGAGATAGAGACAGCCAGCGAGAGAGGGAACACAAGCAGGGGGAGTGGGAGAGGAAGAAGCAGGCTCCTAGCGGAGGAGCCTGATGTGGGGCTCAATCCCAGAACTCCGGGATCACGCCCTGAGCCGAAGGCAGACGCTTAACCACTGTGCCACCCAGGAGCCCCTGGGCACTGAACTTTTGTCTTGCCTAGGTAGCCCCTCTAGCTAGGATCACCCACATTTTCCAGTTTATTTAGAAAGTATAAGCTTTGTTTTTTTGGTCAAATTTGCTTTTTATGTTTTTTTTTTTTAATTTTTAAAAATTTATTTTTATTTTTTAAGTAGTCTCCATGCCCAGTGTGGAACCCAGTGCAGGGCCTGAACTCACAACCCCAAGATCAAGACCTGAACTGAGATCAAGAGCCAGGTGTTTAACTGACTGAGCCACCCAGATGCCCCTGCTTTTTATGTTTTTTTTTTTTTTAAGTTTTAATATTGACATATTTCCAAATTAGTGAAAATCATAATTTGTGGAGTTAACTTCTAGGAATCTGTTTGTGGAAATGTGTGATTCAAAGGCTCATATGTCTTTGCTCGGTTTCTGTGCTGAGTTCATGCTGTTGGAGGTATGGTATTTGTGCAGAAAGTAAAGTTTAAAATGGTATTAGCATTATTTGCATGTTTTGTTTTTGCTGCTGTAATAAATTACAAGCTTTATGGTTTACAACATAAGTTTATTCATATAGTTCCAGCATTCAAAAGGATGGATTTCACTGGCATATATCAAGGTGTTGGCAGGGCCATGCTCCCTCCAGAGGCTCCAGGGGAGAATCCATTTCCTTGCCTTTCCCAGCTTCTGGAGGCCACCTATGTTCCTTAGCTCATGGCCCCCTTTGTCCATCTTCCAAGCCAGCATCTCTAATATATTTCTCCACTGACCTCTCTATTCTTTGGTAAATGTCTTGCTCTCCCTCTGTTTCTATTGTCACATCACTTTCTTGGATTCTTACCTTCCTGCTTCCCTCTTACAAAGACCTTGTGATGACCTTGGGCCCACCTGGGTAATTCAGGATCATCTCCCTATCTCAGGACCTTTAATTTAATCACACCTGCAAAATCCTTTTGCCACATAAAATATCATATTCATAGGTTCCAGGAGTTAGGACATGAATGTCTTTGAGGGGCTGTTGTTTAGCCTGCCATTAGAATAGTGTTTTAAAGTTTTTGTTTCTTTTTAGTTCTTGTTTTCTTTCGTTCTTTTTTTTTTTTTTTAAGATTTTATTTATTTATTAGAGAGAGAGAGCTTGAGAGAGAGCATGAGAAGGGGGAGAGGGAGAGGGAAAAGCAGGCTCCCTACTGAGTAGGGAGCCCAATGCAAACGATCCCAGGACCCTGAGATCGTGACCTGAGCTGAAGGCAGATGCTTAACTGCCTGAGTCACCCAGTGCCCCTAGCTCTTGTTTTCATACATTTCCTCAAACTGTCTTTGGAAATCACAGAAAATGTACTCTGTATTCTGTTTTTTGGATGAAAACATGTTGATAAAAACACACATTTTTACAAGATTCTAGAAGGTGTCTTGTATTTAACTGTGAAATTAAAGTTGGTGAAAAACTTGCTATTTCGTTGAGGGAATTTCTTTGAGTTTTGAGTCTTCTTACCTAACAGAATGACCTGCCACATTTCTTGGGTCATTAATAATTGTCTTATTGAGGTATAATTGACACAGAAGAGTCTTTAATAATTTTAATAAGTGTCCTGGACACACATACACATATGCATGTACACACAGTGTCCCTCGGCAGTATTGACCAGTAGTGTTTGGGGTATCATGGTCTTCCAGATTTCATTGTCCAGGAGTTCTTGCTCCAGCTCATTTCCTTGTCTTGGCCAGGGGGTGGCCTCTCCAGTTAACCAGTGTTCCACCCTTACCTGAATTTGAAACCTGTTTGGTGTTTGCTTTCCCTTTTTTTTTTTTTTTTTTTTTAAGAGAGAGAGACAGCATGAGTTGGGGTGGGTGTCAGGGAGGAGGAGGGGAAGGGCGGGGAGAGAGAGGATCTTAAGCAGGCTGCATGCCCAGTGCATAGCCCAATACGGGGCTCAATCTCACGACTCTAATATCATGACTTGAGCAAAATCAAGAGTCAGGTGCTTTAACTGACTGAGCCACACAGGCGCCCCTGGTGTTTGCCTTCTGAAAGATGCAGTTTGAGGCTTTTGCAAGCCAGATGCTATTGGTTCTTTTTCCCCTCTCTCCTTTTAGTCAAATTGCTTACTCCTCTCCACATACTAAAAAGAAGGTTCACAGAGTTGTAAGACTTTTGAATGTAGAGACCCAGAGACCTGGGTTTCTCCTGTATTTACAGGCTGCCGTTTAGATATAAAAATGATCGTTCAAATGTAATGACTTTTCAATTAATCTCACATGAAGTTTTATTGTTGTCTGTGACTTTCACTATTACTATTTCATCCTCATGTGGTTTTGTCTCTCTCTTATAAATGTGAATTAAGGAGTGAATTAAAGTATGATGGCGGCTGAAACCCAAGTAGATGATATAGTCATTGCAAAGCACAGAACAAAGAGCTAAGAGTGTAGGCCTTGTGGAATGAGCTGCCGGTTGAAAAGGCAACCTCACGCCTGGGACTGGCTGCAGATAGGAGTGCTTCGAGCACCATAGGTGATGATATTCGTAGTTGCATTTGTTCATGTCATTTCTGAATTATGAAAGGATGAGATTACTTTCATCTGTGTGTGAAAAGAGAGACCTGAGTCTTTCAGTCAAAAAAAAAGTGAAATCATTTAAAGATGTACATTTGATTGAATTAATGTTTGTAGTTTTGTTGGTGTTTTTTTGTTTGTTTGTTTTGTTTTTTGTTTTTTTGGGTTTTTTTGTGACTTTGCATCAGACGAGGCCTGTTCGGTCAGGCACTGAGCTTTGGGAGAGCAAGAATGACATCTTGCTTATTATTTTTTTATTCTCATACTTGATACTTGAGAGGTTTTTGAATACATAGGTTGAAAAAAAGAAACTATTTTAAATGTATACATTTTTATTTGCAGCTGCTGCTGAAGGAAAAGGCAAAAGTGGGGAAGACTTTTTTCAGAAGGTAAGTTGCTTCATACTCCTGCCTTCATGATAATTGAGGAGAAATCAGTGTGTCTCAGTGGTTACACTCGAGGCCCCTGAAAGCTCCCCTTCCATATGAAGGGGAATAGGTTTTGATGAGACAGCTGGAGATGCTCAGAACAGAGAAAGGGTGAGATGCAGTTTGGGAAGTAACCGTTCTAACTTCTTGCTCCTTCTGAGCAACTCTAATGACATTTTTGCTTGGAGGCAAAGAGGTAATGAAGGCTGCCTCAGGTGTGCTCTCCTGATTATCTTCTTTCACTGCCATCCCCTGTTGCTTCTTTCCCCACATACATGCCTGACCTGGGACTGCAGAGCAATCCTTCCCAGCTGTCCTCATTTCCGGTAAGCATGACCATGGGTGGGGTAATATAATCAATGACAGATGCACGTTTAGATCTGCTTGCTCACTATTGGTGACCATGTCCAGTGTGTCCCTAACTGTCCTCTGAGAGTTCTGAACTTCATTGAAGCCAGTCTGGGTAGTCTTATATAGAAAAGGGAAATAGGAGTGGACCTGATTGAAAAATGAATATGAGAAACTATGATTAGCGACTGATTGTTTCTAGTCAGCTCTATTTTAAAATAAGTGTTTTGTGTAAGGGAAGATGCCTGTCCTTTCCAAGAAATTGACTCAAGTTCATGTTCTTCTTTCATTTATTTGGACTTACTATATTTGTGTCTTTGTTGTTGGGATCCAGAAAGCATGTGTGCAGCAATAAATATACCGGTGTCCTGGAGTAAAATAAAGCAGCAACTGTAGATGAGGTTAAATAATGCCATAGAGGGTCGTCAACCTTTGGAAATCACCCGTGTGTAACCAGCTGTAGCCCTTACAGCCTCTTGATTTTCTTGCTCTGTGTGATCTCCATTTTTTCTTTTTTGTCAGTGTCATCATTTTCTGGATTCTCTGCCAAGAATATGGAAGCAAATATCTTCAGCTGATACTTGTATTGCCATTTCTTCATTCTGAAAGTATTCATTTACCACCTACTGTATTCCACACACTAGTGAGACTAAAATGAGCAAGGCATAGTCCTTGGCCTGAAAGAATTAGTCTGGTGTCTGACAGTAAAGTCATAAAAATAGGAGAGTCTGGGGCCGTAGAGGGTTAAGCACTTGACTGGGGCTTGAGGAGATAAGAAAGGACTTATTGAGTACTGAAGAGTAGTAGTTCAGTGAAGAGGTAGGCTTCAGTCTCGGAGGGCATTCTGGGCAAAGAAACAAAATGTAAGAAGGCTAAACGGGTTTGGAAGAATTCCTGTGACATTCACACTCAGACATTTGGCTTGCACACATGACATCTGCCCGGTTCATGGTTCATGGTGAGATATAATATCTTATGAAGTATCTTATTTGTATGGGCGAGCTTTCCTAAAGGGACTTAAATTTTAAAAATTTAAAAATGCTATGCTGGCCAAATTGAATGTGTCAGACCACGGTTTTCCACCCCCTCTTTAGGCTCATCTGTTGAAGTTTCTGTACTATTCCTGAAACCCCTTACTTGGCATTATCTGATAATGGTTAATATCCAACTTACCATTACCTGGACATGTTGGAATCCGCTGCCTCTACCTAAGGCAGGCCTGCCATGAGGGAAGAAAAGAAAAGACAACTAGCAGAAATCACAGATCTACCTTGGATTGGCCGTGAAGATACAGATAGATACAATCTGTGGAAGGATTTTATTTCATTGTTCTCTAACTTGTGGATAGATGTAAAAAGCAGATTGTTCAGCTTTGTGTGACTGAGACATTTGAAAAACTGAATCAAAACATGGTGTATGTGGTCATAAAGGGCCTTCATTCTAAGAAGATTTGCTAATATTTATCACTCTTTGTGGAGCCATATATACATTCCAGCAGTTTAAATAGAAACACATGTTTGAATCCAGGAACATATGTGCGTCCAACAAACCATGAGTTGGAATCATAGATTCCATTCTTGGTCACAGGTTAGGGAAGTCCCTGAATAACTAAATGGGAATAGTTTTCACCTTTTTAATTTCTTCTTTAGTTCAGTAGAGTGTTTTCCTGATAAGTGTCCATACAGGATTTGGAAAGAAACCTGTGACTTAATAAAAGGCCAACATTCCAAATTCTAGAAGAGTAGTTTTCAGTGTTTTGACCAGACAGGAGTAGACATTAGAGTTCATCTGTAGTAGAATGAAGTAATGGAGAAATATTGAATTGTTCTCCAGGAACTTTCTTCTATTTTCACACATTTTCCAGTTTCACACAATGACATTTTGGGAAGCATTTGAGAACAGGAAATAGGCCACATTGCTGTCATTAACATCTATGAGAAAATAATTTTCTTTTCTTAGAGTTAGGCAATATGAAGGCTCTATATGAGCCTTATTATTAGAATATGTTTTGGTTTTGACTTTAGGTGTGTATCATAAACCAAAATGAAAACCTTTCTTGGGTTGAGTTTAAAATTTGATCGCCCTAATTATTTTATAACAGCTAAGCTTTGTACTGGCTTTCCCTAGAGAGGACATTGGAGGAGGAGCGTGAGACTTTTATATGTTTGTTTTTTATACCATTAAAATGTGTGTAAAATCATAATAAATGCTTATACTAAATTTAATTATTCTCACAAAAAATTTTGAAATTAAAAGATAAATTAAATCTTTAATAATAAAAGAATCTTTTAAGAATTAGATTTGGTAGATTCTCACAAAGGGTTTAAATTGTAATTTAACAACTACTAAGGTCATCAAAATACATCGTTCCAGATTTGGAGCTGTAATAGTAGTTGTGTAGTTTACACTTAAACTTCTCCTACAGGGTCACATTTCAGTAAATGTTAGATTTATTTATTTATTTATTATCACAATAAATGTGATCAGAGATTTACCTGGTTTTCTACATGCTATTTTATTGCATGTGTTTGAAATGTTTTATTTCCCCTGGTATTCTATTAGAGCAAAAGGCTAACCTGTTATAGCAAAGAAACCCAATGATTTAGTGGCTTAAAGAACAGTTATTTCTTTTACTTTCTTTTACTTTTACTTTCTTGTAACATTGTAAGGAGAATATTCCTCTTTGGTGGGTGGCTCTGTGCTGTTAGTTAAAGACCCGGATTCCTTCTAAGAACTAGCTCTGCTACTCCTTAAGAAATGGACCTCATCTTTGTGGTTGATTTGGGTGAGCTGGTAAGAAACAGGAGAGCATGGGGGAAGTATGCCCCAGTGTTAAGGCCTAGGCCTGGAGGCATACGTCACTTCTCATATTCGATTGGAGAAAACTTAATTATGTAGCCTTACCTAACTGGGGAGAGGGGAGGAAGAGCATGTGAAAGGAGGATTGATTTTTTCAAGCACTATCTACCAAAAAGGCAGATAGTTATGAAAAATGGGTGCGGCCAGTGTCATGTCTTCCTGTGGTATGCTTTGAAACCTTTTGTGTTAGTTTGTTAGAGCTGCCGTAACAGTGTACCACAAACTGGGCGGCAACGGAAATTGACTCTCTCACAGTTCTGGAGGTAGGAGTCCAAGAGCAAGGTGTCAGCAGGGCCAGTTCCTTCTGCAGACTGTGGGGGAGAATCTGTTCCATTCCTCTCTCCGAGCTTTTGGTGGTTTGCTTACCATCTTTGGTGCTCCTTGGCTTGTAGAAGTGTCATCCCTATTGCTGCCTTTGTCTTCACACGTATCCTCCTTGTGTGTGTGTCTCTACCCAAATTTTCTCTTTTTATAAGGACACTGGTCATATTGGATTAGGGCTCATCTCAGTGATCTCATCTTACTAATTACAGCTGCAATGACCCTATTTCCAAATAAGGTCACATTCTGAGGTACCGGGAATTAGGATTTCAACATGGGAATTTTTGTGGGACACAATTCAACCTATAAACACTTCTTAATGGAAGAAATCATTCTGTAGGCAAATTCAGTATTATTAGAAAATTTTCTTAAAACTGTGAATGTTATTTATCACACATTAATCTATACATTTTAAGTGCCTAGTCATTTATACTAAATTTGTTTTTTTCCTTATTACAAGTCATTTCTAAATTGTCTAGAACAAATATACAATTAACACAGAAGAAAGAGAAAAAATTGTAACCTGTCATCCCATCTTTGAAAGAGAACTATTTATATACCGTTAGCCTTTTTTTTCTGTGTATAGTAAAAATGCATATAAAGTACTTTTTTAATATTCTCTGATTGGCTGATAGAATCATAAATCAGACTGTTTGCATTGGATAAATTCCAAATGTTTTTCTGTATGAATGCTTTGCAGGATCTCCAGTGATTGTACTTTTTATTCTTTGGCTCTAACTGTACTTACAAAAGAGAGGGAATGGACGCAACTTTATCAATTCTCTCTAGCTTCTTGTCCACTTCTCATGGCAACTTTAATTGAAACACATGGAAATGATCTGTCAGGATTTTTACAGTTCTTTGGGCAGTTGTTCATGGCTTACTCACTGTCTGTCCTGTTTCCTTTTAATCAGTTCTTTTTTTTTCTTTTTTCTTTTGAAATGACTACGGCCAGATCAGAGGGGAAAATGTGTTACAGTATATTAGGTGGGATGAGTATAGCGATTGTGCTACAAATGTGACTCATCAAAGCACAGTGCTTTATTTAGGAATCCTGAATCCCAATGGCTGAAGAAGACAAAATCCAGTCAGTATCATAATTGATGAAAGCTAGGTTTTCCATTGCATCAGGTTATATACATTATTTCTCCCCAAAGTACACATCACACATTTTTAATGTAGGGAGAGTTTATAGTATTAAAATGTGTCAGTTTGGAAAATTGACCCATAAACTATGGCTTTTCATGAGAGCTAGCAGTAAGACTAACATAAATAAATAAGATACTGTTTGGTGAGTACCCTCAAACTCATCCTTTTAAGGCAAACAGATTACTTTTGTCATTTTAAGACTGGAAAGTAGCAAGTGTTGTCTTCTGGGGAAAATTGTGGAAGGAGTATTTGTTTCCCTCTGCACCACAAAATGAGTGTTTCAGGTGATCTTAGATGGGGACTTCTTTAATCTTTTTATGGGGGCAGGGGCTAAGGCAGAAATTATAGAATTGCTTCTACTTTTTCCACTGGTCATTTTTTGTATGTGTTGAATAGATAAATATTCCTCTGGTAGTAGAAATAAGTTTTGGTTTAATTATTTAAAAATGAATTCAATTAACTATAGCCCATGATATACTTTCTCTAACACTGAGACTTCATGCTTCAACATTTTAAATATCCTAATTTTATTTAAATAGAATTTAAAGTTTAAGCTTACTGTTTGTTTTAATAGGTAATGTATTCACATAGTTCACAATTCAAACATTACAAAAAGGTGTATATACAATGAAAAGTATTTGGTGTCACAGTTCTGAAGATGTGTGGAGAAGGCTATGCAGCATTTCAGTGTTGATTCTAATCTTACACAAAGGTGATCAGCAGTGGATGTCACCACTAATGGGCAGTTAAGTCTTGAAGCTAACCTTCAGAGATGCTGAGTTCTTATTCCTGATTATAACACTATGGCCCTGAGAGTATAAGTTTCAGTGAGAGAATTTGTTGTCATGGTTCTCTTCTATTCCTGGCTAAATAGAGATGACTGACCATGTATAAGACTTAGAAAAATAGAACAACCCCTCTAAAATAGGTTGTCTGATCTTTTTGAAAGTTGTTAAATAAGAATCGATCCTATGTTTTTTGTTTTTTAAAGATTTTATTTATTTATTTGAGAGAGGGAGAGTAAGAGAGAGAGAATGAGGAGGGGGAAGGGGCAGAGGGAGAGGAACAAGCAGAGTCCCTACTGAGGAGGGAGCCCTATTTGGAACTCAATCCCAGGATACTGGGATCATGACCTGCGCTAAAGGCAGATGCTTAACCAACTGAGCCACTCAGGTGTCCTGATCCAGTGTTTTATAAAAATTTATTTATTTATTCGAGAGGGAGAGAGATTATGAGAGCAAGAGAGAGAGTGGGGGGAGGGACAGATGGAAAAGGAGAGAATCCTCAAGCTGACTCCCTTCTGAGTGCAGACCCAGATGTGGGGCTCAATCCCAGGACCATGAGGTCATGAGCTGAGCTGAAATCAAGAGTCGGATGCTCAACTGACTGAGCCACCCAGCCGCCCCTTGATCTTATTTTTATACCTTGTAATTTGGTGTTATCTAGCAGGTAAGGGTGAGAAAAGATTAAGAAAAAGACCATCTAATAAATTGGGAAACAAAGACCGAGAGTGGTAGCGGGAATGGAATGGGAAATGTCATGATGTAGGATAGTGTGAGGGAGAAGCCAGGGGGATGGTGTTGGCCATGGAAAAGCTGGAATTATAAGGGAGAAACAGCTGTAAGAAAGCAGAAGAAGCCCATCCACAGAAGACAACATGGAGCAAAAACACAGAGAGGTAAGCAGATATGCCAGAAGTGAGGCTGCCCCTGCAGCTGGCACAGTCTTGTGCTGGTTCTTAAAGTTTGATCTATAGGTATCCTTGGAGTCTTTGTCCCTTTTCTTGATGTAGTTGAGAAGTCTTGAGGCCTTGTAATAGATGCAGACTAAAACACATAAAAGGCATCCGATTACTTGAATAATTGTATAATTGCCCTCTCTTCAAAAGGCTCATGCATTATGTGTAGAGTAGTTTAAGTCCTCAACCAAAGGCTCAAATTAACTTTTATCTTTAAAGGAGCAGTGCTCTTTAGAGGAGGCATAATGACATTTTCTTAAAATGTGTCATTAAAATTATAGCAATACCATGGTGTGTTTAAAACATGAAAAAAACAGTATACCAATTATGAACACTTTTTCTGTATATATGTACTGCATGTGAATAATACTCTTATGTTTCTTTTTGCTAGTCAGTTGCCAGCATTATTCAAGGGATGATAAGGTCATTGCTATTAATATCCTAGGTGGAAAAATCTTGTGCTGTCCTTATTTTCCAAAAAGATTTTGTTGTGGGATTTTCTTCTTCTTTTTGGCTATTGACATTAATGTTGTTTCAGTCGATATTATACTTTTTGCGGGAAGTTTCTAGTCAGCCAGCATGCAGAGGGATTAGTACAGCATGAAACATTTTCTGTTTTTCTTAATTGTGGTTAAGGAGAACTCTTTGTTACTCTGTGCCTCTTGATGTAACATGATCCTTGAATTAAATTCTTACATATTCTGAATGTTATTCTCTTATTTTGTATGTTTAGCAGTTGTGGCTTGTCCCAAACTAGTTCTGTTGCAGTTTTTTATTTCTTTGGGCATAAATTTCTTCTTGAAAGAGTTGCCTTTTGACACTTCAAGTGGTGAAAAAATAGATTTCGGTACCTTTCTTTTTTCTTTCCTTTGGTGAAATCAAAATACGAGAAGTGTGTGAGTCTGTGTCCTTCCTTAGTGTTTACTACTTTTAGTACTGTGGTCACCCTAGATTATCAGTCATTCAACTTTTCTGCTTCTTAATGGCTAAAGTGATGATAGGTGGGGAATGAAGGAATTTAGCCAGAGATGAATCCAACTACTGGCAAATATATAGAAGCTTCTGTATTTCTTTCTTAGTTTTTTCTTGAGTTCACCATCAATTACTTTTTTGAGAGAATAAAACCACCCCAGCTTCAATTCCCATGTGCCTGTTTACTTTGGAGTTACCAGGAAACCTTAATCCCCTGTGAATGAGAAAACGTTTAACTTACTCTGAAGTTCTTTTTTTTTTTTTTTTTAAAGATTTATTTATTTATTTGACAGACAACCAGCGAGAGAGGGAACACAGGGGGAGTGGGGGAGGAAGAAGCAGGCCCCCAGCGGATGAGCCTGATGTGGGGTTCCATCCCAGGACCCTGGGATCATGCCCTGAGCTGAAGGCAGATGCTCAAAGACTGAGCCAGGCACCCCATGAAGTTCTTTTCTTAAATAGAACTTCTTGTTAATTTTTTTTATGGGATCTTCGAAGACAATGGCCTTAAGTCAGTAGGGGGTGCTGTTTGAGAAGCTCTGGTTATGTTCCCTAGGTTTACAGGTTTGGAGAGCCTGTGTTTTTTTTTTTTTTGTCTCCAGCCAGGACCTTGAGAGGGAGGTATTAACAAAATTGAAGAAATAGTATATTTCAGTACTTAATTGGAACATGGATATGTGTTTCTTCTCATTTGAGTACCACTCTACACTAAAATATGATGAGCTACCTCATAATCTGAAAACTCTCCCATTGTCTTCTAGGGTTCATGGGACTGCTAAAGAAGAAATAATTTCTACCTTCAAAGAGTTTACAAGCAAAGGGGGAAATGCTTATAGAAGGGGCTAGAGTGAATGATCATGTACTGGCTTTACAGTTGGATGCCACTCATGAGATACTGCCCTCACTGGGAGCTAGACACTGTCCAGGTGCAGGACTGTAGAGGGAAAAGGTGGCTCTATGGCCCCTGTCTTCAAGAAGGTCACACTTTAGAGGAGAAAGTGTTTCAGTAGGAGTATGAGGGTTATGTGAACTGAGTATGATTACTGTGTTAGGTAAGGTTAGATAAAAGAATTTCTGGCAGAGAGCAGGGATTAGATTAGGTTAAAATCTCTTCCATACCTATAATTTCATGACTTCAATGTCTTAATGGAGGCAAAATGGAAAGGCATTCCTGGCAGAAAGAACCAACTAAGTGCCTTTGCAAAGGTAAAACAAGGGAGAGGGGAGACTGTTTCTCTGTCATATGGTTCAGAAAACAAATGAGTTGAAAGTGACATATATCATTATATCATTTCATTTAAGTTAATTATGCAGAGATCCAAGTGAAAAGTTGAGAGAATGAGTAGAAGGATTTGAAATCCAGATTAAATTTAGGAGATCCTGTTGTCTGTATTCATTGTCTCCTGAAAGATGATGAAACGTAAAAAGATAACCGCACATTTTGCAATATAATTCATTTTGCAGCTTTTGACTTCTTTTTAAGTGCTGGGTTTTGGGACTTGTTATTACTTTCTTCTTGCCACTACCGTCCCGGATGATAAATGCATTCTCTTATGCTTTGAAACGTGTTTTTAACTACTATAATGCCTTCATTACATTTTGAATGATAAATTTTCCAAGTTTGGAATGATGACTATAAAATAAATAGCATCGTTTAAGTCCTGAAACTTCTATCGTATACATTTTTCAAATAATGTATTTTTCAGGAAGACAGTTCAAAGTTCTGGCTTTGCAGTTTACTTCTGCCTGTATTTTATGGAAATCAGACTAAAACTTCTGAGACCAATGGTTCAAATTTGGCAAGTAATAGAAAATTTGGTTCTATTTGTATAAAATCAAAGACACCCTTAAAGAAATCTTTGGCTATCAATTGAGGATACTGTAGTATTAGCGTGAAACCACCAGTATAATGGTGAACAAGTACAGAGAAGAGAAAGCCAAGAATATTTGAGATCTAGTATTGTATGCAGAATAATTACAGCCAATTCTCAATTTTCCAGGGACACATTTTCTAGCTGAATTAACTGGAGTTCATGTTCCCATTCTCATTTCCCAGACTCTACCATTACCCATTTTAGTGTTGGTAAACCCTTAATCTGCAGCAGGGTTCTTAACTGTCCTTGGTGTGTGTTTGTCCAAGGACCTTTTAAAAACTATTGATGCCCGAACTTAGAGATTCTGATTTAATTGTTCTGGAAGTTAAGCTAGGGCATTAGTAATTTTTTTTTTAAAGCTACCCGTGACTTCAATATGCAGCCAAGGTTGGGAACCACTGATGTGGAGAATGAGCTTGTGCTAACAGAAATTGTAAGTTCATGTGGGTTTCTAATGCTGATAAAAGGAAATGAATTGTATGTATTTTGTATGTGTTTGTGTCAGTTACTAATGGATTTCATTTTCTGTTGAGTTTCATTCTCTTATGACTAAATGTTCATGGTATTAGTTCTAAGGGGTGTACTATGAAACACGAGTTCTGCATTATGTTAATAATATCATATTTTTAAGAGTTCCATGATTAGGTAAGGCATGCTGTTATATACACTTAAAAAAGATTCTTTCCTTCAAAACTGCCTACAGACTGTAATGTGCTAGTTATTTTTGTGACTTTGTTAGGGAAATATGTAATATGCGGCACTTTACAGTATCATTTGGTGAAAAAAGACTTTTTGTTGAAAATCTAGTCTACAGAATTCAACGATCACGGAATCATTTGGAAATTCCTTTAACACACACACACACACACACACAAACACTGATAATTCACATCTTTTAAAAATCTCTGTGCTCTTTTAGGAAAAATAAAAACTCATGTCTTTGTTGTTAGTGGGAAAGCACAGTAAGTTAAATATGGTTACCTAACAGATCAAAGCAGTAAGAGATAGAGCTGTCTTATTTCCTACCCTGCCCCCCACACAAAAAAAGATGCTTTAGAGGTTCTTAGGGGGCACTTGTCTGATATGGGAAGCTTGGTTTTTAAAACTTGGATCTTCCATAGGTGATTATAATGTTTATTTCTTCATACTGTCTCCTCTTTATCCCTTCTTCTTTCCCGATTCAATGCCATGCCCTCATTTTGAAGCAATCCACAAATGAAACAAGTTAGAGATGTCAATATTAGAAAGAACACTAAACCAGGAGCCATGAGATCTGTTGAATCCCAGCCCGTTAACCAGCTGTGAAATCTTGGGCAAGCCATTTGTCATTTGAGACTCCATTCTCCTACTTGTAAAATGGGGATAATTCCTCATAGATTTGGTGTTAAAATCAGTTGAAATTCAAAAGCTTTGATCAAATGTGGGAGATTATTTGGTTCTTCAGAGAGACCCTTCCATGTCAGTGCTTAAGGGAAGGCTGAGGGGCCTTATAGTTTTACGATAGGACTCCATGTTTTTGGTTGTTTGGAAAAAAACACACACACTTCCATAATATTGTTCGCAACTCTTCCTAGTTTTGAACTGAAAGACTGTTACATATTTGCTTGGGGATACTACTTTCTGGATTCTTATGTTGAGAAAAGATTCTATTTGTTGCTTTATTATTGAAACGTTTATATTTTTTGCACTTTACAGTGAAAATATTTTCTTCTTAGTGGAGTTTTTTTCTTTCTTTCTCTCTTTCTTTCTTCCCCATTTTTCTCTCTCTCTTCTTAGTGGAGTTTTTTTTTTCTAGAGGTGATGTTGATGTTAAGTTCTCATGCAATAGGATAGTTCATCACTATTAGAAATACTGTTACTCCTTTGTTATGAAATGGAAAATTGTCAGGGAATGATAGGCTATGGCTGGATGAGGTTTGCTATCTATGAAAAATTATAAGGGCATGCTGAACTTTCATTTTGGATGCAAATATATTTTAGTTTTACTTGGCAGAAGAGGATAAAAAGAAAATCCAAGCAACTTCTTGATTCAGGAGCTGCCAGCTCTCTCTGTGTCTCAAGGAACATTTCATGTCTCAGCCGCAAGAATCTGCCATTTTGGTTCTGATGTACATTGCCTTCCCTCTGCACTCAGGCTCTGCTTTCAGCTTGTGGCTTCAGAGCCCTTTGCTCTGAGGCAATGAGAGTCCTTTGAAGACTACTTATGAACTCCTTGGGGTGGGTAGTGGGAGCCATGCATCATTACTGGTGTGAAAGCTTTTAGTGAATATGGGATGCAGGGCACTGCTAGGTCTGTGCAGCGACATGATAAGACAGCAGATTCTGTTAGTTGCTGTGAGTGGCGGTACTTTTTGGTGATCAGTATAGGTGTGGACATTGTAACTGACTATTAGTACAGGCACAATGGGCTAGATGGGGGTAACTTAGTGCTGTGGTGCTGGGGAAGCCACTTAAATAGTGCCTATAAGGTGAAGAAGGCCTGGAGCTTGGGGAGGTATGAGACAAGACAGGAAGTTAAAGGGATGGATGTGAGGAAATGGGAATGAAGAATTTTTTTTTTTAATTTTTATTTTTTAATTAATTTTTTTCTAATTGAAATATAGTTGACACAATGTTACATTAGTCTCAGGGGTACTACACAGTGATCCGACAACTGTATGTTCCACTCTGCTCACAAGTGTAGCAACCATCTGTCACCACACAGTGCTTTTACAGCGCCATTGACTGTATTCCCTATGCTGTGCCTTTTTCATTCCTATAGGAATGGGGGAATCGTGGTAGGATCTAGTGGATGAAGAAGAAGAACATGAAAGAATTAAGGATGACGTCAAGGTTTCTCATATGAAAGAGACAGACATAGTAACATCTAGCAGGAGAGCTGTTTCGAAGAAAAGTTGACTGGAAGTCAAGACGAATATGTAGGTAGAGTGCTCAGGAGAGAGTTCAGGGCTGAAAATAATGACTTATTAGGAATCCTTTGCATTCTAGAAATAGGTGGTTCATATAAAATTGCCTGTAAATTAGGAATTTTTAAAATTCACCTCAACATTACAGAAAATTAAAGTTGTGTTTTTCAGTAAGTAATTATGGCAGGTTTTTTTAAAGACCATTTGAAAAAATGGCTAGAAAATACCCAATAGGGAATGTGGGTCTGAACTTGGAGTAAGTCAGGCCACAGTTAAAGAAGAACACTTGATTTATTGGGCTCTTATCTTCTTTGCTCTCCTCCTGTCTCTGGCTCCTCTTCCCCAACTCTCTTGCCCTTTTTTTGGTCTCTGAGTTTCCAAAGTGTAGAACAGTGTCTCACTGCCACATAAGCGTCAGTACATGGTCACTTAGAGTTCATAGACTTGAAAGTTCCTTCCTCCAGAGAGCTGTGTGTGTCACATCAGCCTCCCTCATGGCTTTGTGGCATGGTGGTAATGAGAAAGGAGGCCCAAGACTAATGCATCAGTTTACCGTGAAGAGAACATTAGATGAGGAGAAAGAGGTGGGAGATAATCTCAGTGCCAGATATCTCTTCTAGGTCTCTGGTTCCTTATTCATTAAGGGAGGGCCAGAACTATCCAGTCCCTAAAGCTCTGATATTCTGTGTTTTAGTGCATGGAACTAAGAGCCATATATATAGCAAGTGTTCCCAATAAATCAAAGCAGGGTCCAAGTAGCCGCTCACAGAGCGCATTTGTCCTTCTTGTGAGGTTTATGTAGCACTCTAAAATTTGCCAAGGCTTTATTTTCCTAAACTTCCCAGTAAGATAGGGCAGCAGGAAGGCCTTCAACTGTTAAAGTGGTTTTGATGAGCAAGCCCATGGTTGAAATTAATCCAGGTCAATCTTCCTGGGTACCATGGGGGTAATGAGAAATGGGGTCAGGTACAAAAAGGAATTCAAGATTTGCCCTTAGCCTCACAACTAGCTCTTGTTAACTAAATTTTAGACAGAAATTGTATTTCTCATTAACCGTAAGAGAACATTATTTTGTGTTTCCTTTTCTGGTGGAGGCAATACGTAGTAAGTTAAGCAATGTAAGTGTCTCAGAAAGGATTGGGTGAAAAAAAGAATCCACAGTATAGTGTTCATTCTAGGCTCACGTCATATGGCTTACCTTTGTTCAGTGACAACATTCCTTGCAGGTTTTGCTTACTATTTGGGTACTGAAAGGTGTTGTTTTATAGAAAGAATCATTATTTAGTGTTTGTACTAAAATGTTTACCTGTAACAGGTAGGGCTATCATGAAATGTAAAATTTTAAGGTGTTTTAAGTCATTAGATTCTAAAATTACAGACCGTCCTTCTCTCCTTTCTCTGTGTTCTTAAATCCCAGAGACCAAAATGCAGCTTATAGATGTGTGCTAAATCTTCAGATGGTTGCTGTAGCTGTGCAATAAAGTTACTCAGTACATAGTTGTTGGTCAAGTGAATGAAATAATGAATTTTCTCATTAAAAAGATTTTTTTGAGCCTTTAGTGTGTGCCAGGCACTGTGTTGGGCCTTAGGAATACAATGGTGAGCAATCAGACATAAGTTCTGCCATTATAGAACAAATGGAAATTTTACTGAAGGATATAGACAAAATACAAGAAAATAAGCAAATAGAATAATGATTGATTATGATATGTCTGTGAAAGGAACAGGTACAGAAGTGAGGAAAGGCTTATTAAATGATGAACACATCAAATAGAAAAGGATTTACTTTTTTAAAACTAATTTCAAGAGACAGCTAAATTTTAATAATTTGCTTTGAATAGACAAGAAGCTTTCTTAAGTATTTACTTCAACTTTCAAAAACAATTCTTTACCCTCCCACTTAGACCAACACATTTAAGGAATCCTACCCATTCAGGATATAATTATATTTTCTTTCATTTGTCTTTATTGGAATTCCTTTACAGTTCTTCCAAAACAATAATACATTCCTTAGAGCTAAGCCTCAGCAGGAATAATGAAGCATCTCATTTGATATGAATTATTCCATTACTTATGATGTCAAGACAGTTGGTAAATAATTTCCTTTTACAGAGTAACCAAAATGGGGGGGAGTAAGGGAGAGAAAGGAAGATTTAACCCAATCTAAACAGTCTGACCCCCAGAAAATGATTTAGGGAAGCTCTGTCATGTGATGGCTGCTATTCATTATTGAGGTTTTGTTTGCCTTTTAAATCAGGGCAACACTTGGATTGTGGTTTTGCTATCCTGCCCTTTCTTCATGTTGGAATTTTTCTAGGGCTTTTTGCAAATTCAGAGGCAGATGTTTGTCTTCCTGATGTTAGGGGATGATCTGGCGCCATCTAGGTTGATTTTTTGCTTTCTCCGGAGAAGCACTATTTCTGAAGAGTTTCAAGCAATGACAGCTGCTGAAAGGAAATGTTATGATGGTGCCTTCATGCCCTGGCTAGTCAAATTTGATTCGTCTTACTGAGACTAAGCAATTGTAATTTTAAGTTCTGATAATACGATGAAAGTTATCACTTGTAGTTTAGGAAACCGATAGCTTTTACACTTTCAATGAAGAATTAATTGGCCACATGGTTAATACTGTGGTTATAGAGAGAACCTCACTTAAGGGATTTGTGTATGTGTGTGTGTGTGTCAAAATACACATAATGTAACACTTACCATTTTAATCATGTTTAAATATACAATTCAGTAGCCTTATGTACATTCACATTTTTGTGCTAATTAGATTCTTGCTATGAAATAGCATCCTACCTGATTGATATTTTGACTTTAAGATGGCCATATATTTATAAAGAATACAGGGACAAAAATATAAAATTGAGTCACAGATACAAATTATTTTGCTGGAAAGATAAAATTTGAAATTATAATAGCATTGTTGCAAATTTACAGTTAACTGGAATAGCCAGGGCTCTTAGAGGGGCAGCATTGCGCATTTAAATGAACATTAACTGGCTACTCTAAAGCTGGCATTTAGAATTATTAAGGAGTTGGTGGGTGCTTGAGTGCCTAGAAAGAGGTACAAGGAGGTCTGTGCATTTTGCGAGGGGTGGGATAAGCTCTGCATTTCAGGAGTGCATAGACATGAATGGCAGCTGCTCCCTGTGGCTTCTTAGTCCCACGTTGTGAAAGATGCTGGTGGGCAGGAGCAGAGTACTGTCACGTGGAGCACTTAGCCTGTCTTCCCTAAAATGTTTATTCCATTTGTGTGTTTTGTGTTCCGGGATGAAGCATAGTGACTCTGGTAGGGCAGAGGAGGAGGACAGAGCATGAGTTCTAGGCTGGCTTCATTCCTGGAACTTGGTGGAACTTTTTCTGTAACGAGTTCCTGATGACTTGAGAACATCTCAAAGCCTTGCCTTCTTGTCTGGGCTGTACAGTCACCATTTCAATTCCACTTGTCTGTCTTGTTCTCTGTTCAATGAGTGGTCTTGCAGGAAAATGCGGTTGAGTGTACAACCCAACATTTAATTGGACAAATCAGCAAAAACACCCCTGCTTATAAAAATATGGACCATTCATTTGTATTGTTCTTTTTTTTTTTTTTTTTTTTTTACAGATTTATTTATTTATTTTAGAGCAAGCATGAGGGGCAGGGGCAGAAGGAGAGACAGAGAGAGAGAGAGATGCAGACTACATGCTAAGCACAGAGCTCAATGTGGGGCTCGATCCCAGGACCCTGAGATCAAGACCTGAGCTGAAACCAAGAGTCTGACACTCAACCAACTGCACCACCCAGGTGCCCCTCATTTGTATCAGTCTTCTACCTTAATGCCTCCCAAGAGGCATTGTGAACCTGGGGCTTGTGAACCAGGTCTCTCTTCTCTTGGACACCACTCAATGAAACTTTGTGTTTCCTGGCTTTCTCACCTAGTCATTATTTAAAGGGAAGCTAAGTTGTCTTTCTCAGCTTAAAGTTGGGAATTTGAAATCCCTATGATTGGTTAGTCTTCTGAAGGCTTTGTGATGGTGCCACTCTCAGATCGGTGCAGGAGCATTTGAGGGAGGGATAATGTTGTCCGTCAAGGGACAACTACGTGGATCCAAGAGCATTTGGCTGCATTCAGTGGTTTAAAGCTTCCTCCTTTGATTGTACAGCCCCTCGCTGGCTTCTTCCTTTGCATCCAGTTTTGTCAAACTTCCCAGATATTTCCTGAAATACTTTGCTCCCTTGTTGTTTATTACCATGTGTCTGTCAGAGAAACCTTTCCGTTACTGCCAAACCTGAGTTTGGCCCGACGAGGTTGAATTCTTATATTTTTAGTGTGAATTCTGAATGGCAGAGTGGTTACACTTTAAGATACATTATGTTATCCTTTGTTTCAGAAACAGATATGAAATGGCTTAATAATCTACATAAATGCAAGAGGAAATTGGTGTGAAGGGAAAATAGATGTTGGAAAATAATTTGACGTGAGGAACGGTAAGGTTTGTATACATCAGAATGTCAGCTTCCCCCATGGCCAAAGCTGAAAAGGAAACCTGACCAGTTACGAGAATCACAAGGTCTTTAAGATTAAAACTGAGTCAGTGGCTCAGGAAGATCACAGGCTTACTTGCTACAGGAACCTCAAAGACCTGTGGATTTGCTAAGGGAGACACTGCTGCATGTGTCTGGTGGAATATGCTGTCAACGCCAGCTACTCCAGCTGCAATATGATTGATTCTTCCTTGTTACATCTCAGTATAGGAAAAATAATGTTTTCTTTTTCTTATGAGCTGAAGCAATTCTACAAAGTTTAGAAATTAAGAATATCTAGGATGACCTGTATAACTATGAATATATATATTCTGTGAATAGTATTTCTCCCAAAGGAGTTAGATAAAATGGTTATCTAGCTTTTATTATTACTTGTTAATTTTTCATTACTAATAATTCTAACAGCACCACTTATAACACATAGCTATCCTTTTCCAAGTACCTCTGATGTCTCAGAGATGGTACTAAGGCACTTGCTGCAGAAGAGATCTCTTAATCCCCACAGAAACCCTGGAGCTTGATTCTTATTTTAGAGAAAGGAAATTGGCTCAGAGAAATTGACTGACTTGGCCAGGTTCGCGTGGCTGTTGCTGCCTGTGTGCCTTGCACCGATTCCACCACCTGAGACCAAGATGTTGTTGTGCAGGGGAGACAGTTTAGCTCTTTTGAGACAAATCTCATAAACAGTCCGGAGAGTAGCCTTTTCTCACATTAGCCCAAGCAGCATAGAAATAGACCCCTGGCCGCCCCGTGCCTGGGCTGCCTTTGTTTTCTGCTCAGCCCCATGTGTGCTGCATACATGCTTGTGGCATTCCACAGCTGTCTCCCTTTAAGACTCCTTAGAATTGTGCATCTAGGGCCACATTACAGTGATTGGAACTCGATAAGAACAGTATTTTCTTTGACTTTTGAATATTCTTTAGCTTTGAATATGTAATTGAATTTCATTTGGCTAATGTTGTCAGGAAGGGCAATCTTATAAAAACGAAAAAAAAAACCCAGCATTCCATGTAAAGATGTTTAAAATCTGATATTTCTACCATGTCCTCTTGATTAAAAATTTTAATTAAAAACAATGTAGAGATTATCTCCATCATTTTGACAGCATAGTGTATATTCAAAAGTATCTTTAGTATGCCCATATGTATTTTAAGCCAGAGACAATGTTACTTGTATATGTCAACTTTTAATAACAAAGGTTTCATCTGTGTTTAAACAAAGCATTTGCTTTATATGGACAGAAAGACCTCCCCCGCCAACACACACAATTTGTTGTACCTTTGGTCAAGGTAGGGAAGCTGATGATAAGTTTTGAAGAGGGAAAAAGGTATGCAGTTTGAATCATATTGGCAGTTTGGCAGTTATTTATTTTTCCAGGGTGAACATGCTTTCAGAAATTGTTTGTAGTTGCTAGGCAGGCTTCAACAAACACAAAGGACATTACCCAAGTGTCCAACCTGGCTGGTTTCTCAATTTAAATTTTGTGATCCTGGCTCAAAATGTAGTAAACTCTATTACTATTTGAACTTGGAATACAGAATTGTGCCAGCAATCCCATTGGCATCCTGAGGCCATAGTGAAGTTAAATTTTCTTCCCCAGGAGGCCAGTTGACTGACTTTAAGCGAGGGCACCCTGTCCAAGATCCAGGGCCAGGTCATTTGAACTGACTCAAAGGTGAATGGAAACTATATAAAGAAAACAACTCCATCTTGCCAGGAGCGCTTGCCTTTTCATTTGGTGCTTTCCTTTCCGATTACTGGATTTTCCTGCTGAGTATATGCTAGCTTTTTGTATCTTTCTCTTTCTTCTGGCACATGTACAAAATTTTCAAACACTCAGTTACACTCAGTCCTTTGCTTGAATAACTTTTCTAGATGAATTTGGATCTGTGCCAGTGAAACTGAAGAAATACATTTTCCCCTGGAATAGTGATGAGATGGACAAAGATTTTTTAAAAATAATTGTTTAACCATAGGTCTGTTCATTTACTTACCTTTGTTTTCTTTTGTTTTGCGCTGCCTCTCGAGGCCAAGTTTTCCTAAGAACAGTACTGTGCCATTTACTATTAGATGAGAAATGCAGACTAATTATGAAGTCTAAAAGTTTAAAAGACAGCACCTTTTAAATGTGCCAATCATACTAAGGGCAAAATGCTGATAAATAGTAATTTTCAGCTTTCCCAGATGGAATAAACATGCGGAGTTAGGATAATAATAAGAATGTGAGATATGAAGCTTATCTTGATCTATAATAGGAATTTTAGGCTAAAATTCTCTAACAGAATTAGCTTTACCATGTTTCCTAGTGAGGTACTAATATCATACGTCCTTCCAAATAGGCTTAGGGTCGTGTAGGCTGCCTACATTATCTGTTTGAATATCATTACATATAAATGAGGCTGTGGTGATTATTTTACGATGGATTTCCTTCTGCATGTATAAACTCTCATTGCTAATAACCTTTTTTCTTTAGCCTTCTGTATCTGGAACATTTTGATTGGGGCTAGCATGGTATTTGTGTGTTTGCTGCACAGAACCTTTTAGGAAACTCACAGTAGAAATAATGGAAGAAACAATGTTACCTTAGGCCATGAGTAGATCTCTTGTGAAAAATACGACAGATAGTGCTACATTTGGGAGACATGGTCTTTCTTGCCAGCTCCTGAATTAATACTAACTACTATCTGTTTTAGGGAGTTTACATTGTTAGTTTTAAATACAACAGAAAATGTTTCTTTTCATAAGTTTATATTTGGAAAAATAGCTTTTTTTTAAGTAAAAATGGTATGCACTCATTGGAAAAAAAAATACAGAGAAGAAACTAAAGAACAGTCAGATTCCTCTTCAGTGATAGTGTACACATTTTAGAAGTATCTCTCTAATTCTCTTCCTATGAAAGATATACCTATATATAGCTTTATTTGTCATTTACTTTGTAAACTAGTCTGTATTCTGCTTTTTCTAGCTAGCCATCAACATTTCTTATTCATAAATAAAGATTTACAACGTTCTATTTGGTGATCATGGAATCACTTAAACATTTTCCCAATAAAAATATGAAAATGTTTTATTAGAAAAGTAGCATTAGACATTGAGTATTTGCCTGTACTGACCATTGAAAAGAGAGGATATCAAGTTTTTACTAAAGAAATCCCATTAATAAAGCCCTGAAATTACATTGTTTTAGGAAATAACATGAATGTCAAAATCTCTTTGCTTCTTTAGAGAATCAAATCCTTGGCCTTTAGCTTAATTCAAAAATTTGAAAGAAATTAGGGATAATTCATGGCTTTAAGGAGTATTTTAATATACTATAACATACTAGTTATCTGGAATCCAGAAGAATGAATCATAGTGGTTATAGTATCAAAGACTGAAGGAGTGAAAATCCCAAGATGATTTTCCACACTCCTGAAAAACTATCATCTTTATAGTAATCTCTGTCTTTTCGCTTGTCAGCACTTTGAAAGATAAGACTTTTCCAAGTCACAAAGCCTTCTTTGGCTACTCACGACTACTTTTTTGTTTTGTTGATGGGGTAAGAAGGACTATCCTCACCATTACAAGAACATGTACTTAAGAGATTCAAGAAGAGCTTTCTCCAAAAAAAAAAAAAAAAAAAAAAGCGTGAGTGTGTGTGTGTGTAAAATCATGGGAGAATAGCGTAGCTCTTCAAGCATGAGACTAGCTAAAGTTTTCCAGGTCCCTTTGGTGTTTAGCTTTGACTGGAATTACAGAGAAAAGTGGACAAGCAGTGCCATGATTGACTGATTTTCTGAGTGTTGTAAAGTGTTCAGAGGATATACTGCATTCAAACAACCTATTTTCCAGAAATCACAACATTTTTTCCCAGCTTTAAGACATACTTCCTTTTTTTTTTTTTACTTGATCTAGTGTTTTCATGCCTTATTTTAATTTGAAAAGGTTTTCAGAAGTAAACATGACACACGTAACTGCATAAAAAAAAAAATGAAAAACTACCTTGCCCTTTCAGTAAGCCACTAGGCCATCTCTAAGGGCGGTCCTGGCACTTAGGACTGAGACCCTCTCCTACATTAGAGTATGGTTGAAGTCATCTGCTTTAGGAGCTTGTTGTACTTGGCAGTTTTAGATGCCCACAATATATAAAAATATTCCCAACAACTGTCCTCCTCTGAGCTGGGCTCTTATATCATCACAGTGCACACAAAGTCAGTGTCCCAACATTGTACTGATCCTTCAACTTTTTCATGTGCTCACCGATTTTGTAAATGCCATTTTCTCCTGCCCTTTGCCAGAGAAGCCTTTGAATCCAAGCTCTAAAAGGCATTTTTCGTACAGAATTTTATTCTCTGGCGTGTACAGTACTCTTGTGTGCTGGCCATTCTGCCATGACTTCGGTTATTACTGTAGAGATGTCCTGTGATTTCAGTGTTCAGTCCCTCTCTCTCTCTCTCTCTCTCTGTCTCTCTCTCTCTGTCACACACGCACACACACCCTGTATCTTTAACTGCTAGAGCACTGAGGTACAGAATTCCTGTCCCATATCAGAAATCCTTTCCATGGTCTGAGCATAGGGCTACCTGGTTCTCCTTGTCTCTCCTAATTATGATCACTTCTGATCACTTGCTTCGCTCTTTCCTTTCTGCTTTTCTTCTTTTTCTTGGTAGTTCCCCTACACAGGATTTGGTAGGACCTTTTCCTGTTACCCCATAATTGGTAACTAGGATGCAGATTGAAGGGCTTATTTATGGCCCTGGCATTTTGAAGAGAGCTTTGGATAAACTGCCAACACTGAGTCTGCATGTACTTCTTCACATTTATTAACAGATGGCAGAAACTGCTCTGATACCCACAGCCACCACTACAAACCACTCCTCTTCCCTGCAAACCCCCTCCCTAATAAGACTGGAGGGGGAAGAAAGAGGTGGAATATCCTTAGGGAGGTTGAGCTGGTGGGAAATGAGGTGGTCTTTTTAAGAGGTTAGGAGGTTTTCTCTTGGGAGAAGGGACTTCCCAAGGAAATCTCCCAAAGAGTGGGCACACTTCAAGAAGAGGAGACCGGTGTTTTATTACCTGGTTGTGTAGCTGCTTAAGCAGCAGTCTTGCTGATGTGCCCCAGTGCCTGTGTGAGACTGGACAAGACAACTGGGGAGA
Organism: Ailuropoda melanoleuca; assembly: GCF_002007445.2. NCBI lineage: Eukaryota > Metazoa > Chordata > Mammalia > Carnivora > Ursidae > Ailuropoda > Ailuropoda melanoleuca. The sequence continues at coordinate 63,866,945 of NC_048223.1, forward strand.
AACTCTCCCATCATTTAGTGTGAGCCAGGTAGATATCACTGGAGGTAGCTGGGCTTGAGCTGTCTCTCCAGTAACCCACACGTGAAGCCTGACTACTAGGTGAGTAGAGCCTAGCGTCTGGAGACCATTTGGTATTCTGCTGGTGTCAGGAGACATGAGGATGTTGGTTATCTCATGTCAGGGAAGTGTTCAGTGGGAACCCTCATGGATACCTCTCGAAAACTCGTACAGACTTTCCAGCGGAGAGCTACTTGCAGAGCTTTCCTGTAGAGGGTGTCAGTAGCCAGTTAGTGGTAGTCAGAGAAGCACTAGAAAGCAGTGGAGGGAGGATTGCTGATGCACTCAGATAAGTAAGGAGGCATTTGCTTTTTCTTCCCTTCCTTCTTCCCCCCCCCAAATAGCTGATTTCCACTGGCGTAACTGATAAGACTTTTAGGTGTTAACTCATCTAATCCTCCAAACAACTCCATGATATAGGTTCTATTATTGTTCTCATTTTACATATACAGGAAACTAGGGCATGGAGAAATTTAGTACTGGGAATTTGGATCCACGTGGTCTGGCTCCCAAGATCATGTTATAACCACCATATTGTATTGTCCCACCACCTGGGGTCAAAGGAAATGATTTTCAGTTTTTTTGACTGCAACCAGCATAAGAAATAGATGCACATTACACCCTGACCCACTACACATCTACCTAAAAATAAATAAGTGAAAAAAGTTTAGTGAGGTAGCACATGTAATACAACCTGATTTTTTCTGTTTTCTGTTTCATTAAAAAAATGCTAGTTACCACCTACTATATAGATGATCTGGAGCTCAGAAGAGGTTTGAAGGGAGGAAAGAACAGTTCCCCCTTCCCAGCGTACCTTCTCCCTTTGTCCCTCTCTCCCTTCTCCCCCTTCTCCCATGCCTTCCTGAGTTTCCTGAGCTATAAATCTAGCTGGTCATGGAGAGTGGGATTAACCCTGAATTGATTGTCAGAGTGGAATGTTACACTGCACTGGAGTGAGTTTCTAATACTGAAAGTGACCAAATCTTTATCTACTCTTACCTTCATGATAAGAGATGAGGAAGAGGGATTCAGGAGAGCACAGTTAAAGATAGTGATGGTGGGGTTCATGTTACTGTCTCCACTGAACAGTGATTCCATTGTGGGTTGGTTGTATCAGGCTTCAGCTGTTTGGACTATGTGAGTTGCAGTCCAGCTAGGACAACTCTGTCTTTCATTGGTCATGCCTGTCATCCATGGAACTTTGGTTGCACTCTTCTTATACTCTACTCTGTCAGAGTGGGGCTGTTGGGTTCTGATTTCAGACCGCAAGCTATTTTGTGTTATTAGCCCAGAGCAGGTTTTATTGAAATGGCTTATTTTGCTAATTCATATTTATTTATTACTCTGTTAACTTATAGCATATCATATTTTTTCATTCCTCCTTGGTTTAGACTTTTTCAATAAAACTCAGCCTCTTTAATGAGCTTTTATAGTCAACCTGGAGCTCCTTTTGTTAAAAATAAAAAAATACGTCAGGATGAAAAGATGTCTTAGCAGGAAAAGATGAAACCAACTGCAGTTAGTCCTTGAAAATTTATAAGAAGTACAAATATTAATGGCAAAACTTCTGTTAGAATTTGTTGAATTATGCTTTTTACAGAACAAAAAATTATTGTGCACCCTCTTCACCCCACCCTCAATGTACAAGTGACTTCTGTAGGTGATGAGGAATGCCTACCTTGAACACTTTCCAGACTAAAATGATTGTCACCAGGCTCTAAGGTTTGTGATCTTAATCACCCATTTTCCTGGGAGTTAGAATGAAGCCAGATTTTTCTCCAAGGGAGATTTTGGCCTTCCTTGCACTTACTTCCGCAACCTGTTGAGATGGGTTGTCTGTCTTTTTATTTGGCACTAGGCCATCAGCCTATATTGGGAGATTCTGTGAGCAGAAAGGTCCCAGGACAAGCTAGTATTGTGGAGGCTTCCAGCCCATCACAGACTGGACTTTTATGAGGAACCACTGGGGAAATTGCCTGCAGATCTTATAACCAGCAGCCTCTGTGCTTCCCCCCGCCCTGAAAAACTGGCTTACTTTTAGCTTATGGACACTGTGAATCCTGTACAGATGTGGTTTTTCTCCTTGCTTGAGGGAGGCAGGGATCAAATTTGCAGCTTAACATAGTGACGGTTCAACTCCTGACATACGCAATTCTGTGTTCCAGTCTTCCCATTGGCTTTATTATTCTCTTTCCCTAGTATTCCTTATGGGATTCTCCCAATTTTTTCATTTGATGCTTTTGTTTCCTGTGTGCTTTTTAATAAACCTCCAGTCCTCATGGTAAAGTACTTGCATCCAGAGTGCTTTTGCAGAATAAATATAACATGTGTTTAAAGCTTTAGCCTTTGAAAAAAATCTACTGCCTTAAATAGTGGTTATGATTGAAAATAAGTTATGTTTCCCAATTTATAGTGGAAGAGCAGGACCATAGCTTTTCTGCACACCTTGCAATCTTGTTCTAGGTTTGGCAGGGTGGGATGACTAAAATAAGAATGAATTTTTCTTGAGATAACAAGATTAAGATCATTGAAAGGTCATGTTAATTACTCAGTAGAATCAGCTGATATTAAGTTGTAAGGAACTACCCAGAGGGGCATTCCAAATTCAGTAATGAATTGGGACAAAAAGCATATTTAAAATTCACACTTAACAGTTCAGAAAAGAAAGGTGGAATGAGGAGTGTTTGTACAGAGAAGTAAGGGAAACATTACTTGGCTGTGTTACTTTGAGAAGCCTTTTTCCCTTTTAGAAATTGGTCGTCTCATCTAGTAAATGAAGGAATTAGATTAAATGAACATAACAATTCTGCCAACTCTAACGTTTTGTGATTTTTCAAATGCAGTTAAATCAGACCTTTGAAAAGAGACCATCATCGGTACTTGTATAAATGGAAATTTGAGACTCCTGAGTTTTGAGGCCTTTATTGGTAGCTCAATTAACTTATTAATCCACAGACCCTCTCTGCTGTCACATGGCATAATGTTTGGACCTCCAGACCCAGAATAAGGTGTTTTTCTCATAAACTTGAGTGTATAGTAAAGCAAATGAAGGTAATAGTGTATGCACACACATGCATGCTTGTGTGATTATAATGCTTACCAGGAAGGTTACTACCTCTAGTTAGTAACTAGACTAACTAGTCATGTTTTTGGTGAGCTTGATATGCACACATAGGTATTCAATAAAGGTTTATTGTTTTGACTTGGCATTTTACGGCAGTATCCATTTAATGCCTTGTTACTTTACTTTGGAATTAATTTTTTAAAATTAATTTTTAAAAAAAATTATAGAGTTGTAACATTTTAAAGTTGGAAGGGATCTTAGAGTGTTACCTTGTTAAACATTTTTGTTTCACGATTTCTGGGGAAGGATATTTAATATTGATACTGTCTGGCAGGATGTAGTTTGTTTTTTACTTATTCATGTGATCACAGAACTTTTAAACATTCTGTATGTGTCGTAAAAGAAAATAAGCAGAGTCGGAACTTAGTGTTCTTTCCTACCTTTTCTCAAATGAACGTTTGCTGTTAGTAGATATCTTCGTAATTTGAAATTTGTACACATGGAGGCCAAGCAGAAGTTTCCTTGATAGCTTGTTGCATATACTAGAACGTTTTGGCCATGCCAGTAAAGATTTTAACCACTAATACAAGAGACGTGCAGAACACAGATTAATATACACAGTCACACAGTAGTACATAATTATTGCCTTTAGACCTAATCACTGATTACTTTTAATAAGGTGAGTGAGAATATTGTTTTTAAAAGACAAGTTATTCTCTAAAATGTGGAGTATGTTTAGTCAAGGTGAGTGAATCTTGATGTTTTGTCCTGCCGATGGCAGCTGCCATATTTCACAAAAGAGAATGCATTTTCACAGAGATGGGCAGACGCAAACACTGCCCTGAGTTTGGCCAAGTAGCCAGAAATAGTTTTAGGATTCATGGAGTTGTCTCCAAAATTCCAGGGATATTGCATCATCTTCATGGGTCTGGTTTGTTTTCAGTTCTTTTTGAAACTGAGCCCTGCTGGTGGGATAAATACTCAATAAATTACACTCACACTAAGACTCTGCACACCAAAGACAGTAGCAGAAATTTAAAGCTCCTTTCAGAAGCTTCAAACTTCCCTTCAGAAGTGTGGCGTTTTTTTCCCCTTGAAAATGTAGTTCAGCATTTCTTCAAAGTATGCAATGTTTAAACTCAAAATAGTCCAGTGTGGGAAACTGACAGGGTCTAGTCTTCGTTGGCCCTCTGTTCAGTCCACAGGTCTGTTTGAATCGGGTACTGTGTATCCTTTATCAAGTGTCATTGCTCTTGCTTGCTCCAACAAGTATGTGCTTGGCATGCACAGATTTTGACCTTAGTAAGATAACATCATTGTTTAAATCACAGAGGTTCTAAGTTTGTCTTCCAGAATTTTTATTCCTTAAGTTCCTTGATCTGAGAACAACTCTATTAATTTCTTCATTTTCATACGCAGCTGAAAGAATTAAAATAAATGACATCTTCACACACTGCCAAGATTACTTCCAGCCTTCAGCAGACTGCAGGAGGTTAGCTGCATCTGGGGATGCAGACAATTTACAGTCTTGACAATGACTCCATGACTTACAATGTTAAATATTTATTGAACATCTATTACGAGCTAGGGACTGACCAGGACCTTGGATTTGCCTGATGATTTAAGTACCTCTGCTTTTTGCACTAGTCTCACTTTCCAACCTTTTTCTCTCTCAGCATCTTTCTACTAACCATGTGCTGGTGCCACATGGGTTGCTAGCTGTTCTCTGAATGCACTTAGTCATGTGTCATTCCATCCACCTTGAATGTTCTTCTGTTCCAACTCCTACTCATTGATGTGTTATTTTTTTTTCAAGATTTTATTTATTTATTTGACAGAGAAAGAGACAGCCAGCGAGAGAGGGAACACAAGCAGGGGGATTGGGAGAGGAAGAAGCAGCCTCCCAGCAGAGGAGCCTGATGTGGGGCTCGATCTTGGGACTCTGGGATCACACTCTGAGCCGAAGGCAGACACTTAACAACTGAGCCACCCATATGCCCCTGATGTGTTATTTTTGAAGGGCCGACTTAAGTGCCATCTTTTTCAGAAAATCACCCCTAATCACTGGGAGCTAGAAGCAATCCTTCATGTGCTCTGTGTTATGCACTATCTGTCCCTCATTGGAGTTTTCATTTGCGTGCAGCCCTGCAGTGTATTATCATAGAGGTGCTGTATCCAGATAAAGGTAGGGATTGCTTTTTTGCATTTTTTGTAGGTGGTAGTTTTTGTGTCACGGTAGGACTCAGTGTCATTGAATGAGTGACCATTCCTGTGATGTAAGGGCATCTACTTAATATACACAGTGATTTTGGAGAAGAGTGGGAGTAGTCTGGAGCCACTGAAGTTACCTTAGTGTAATAAGATTTCTCATGTTCAGACAGACGGTCCCTGACTTAATGGTTTGACCTAAGAGTTTTTGCCTTTACAGTGGTGCAAAAGTGATACTCATTCAGTAGAAACCATACTTGAGATTCTGAATTTGGATCTTTTCCCTGGGCTGGTGATGTGTGGCACAGTACTTGCTTGTGATTCTGGGCAGTACAGGGAACCGCAGCTCCCAGTCAGCCACGCAGTCACGAGGGTAAACAACTGATATGCTTGCAACCATTCTGTCCCCATACAACCATTCTATTTCACTTTCAATACAGTATTCGATGAATTACATGAGATGCTCAATATTTTATTATGAAATAGGCTTTGTGTTAGATGATTTTGGCCAACTGTAGGCTAATGTATGTGTTCCAAGCATGTTCAAGGTAGGCTGAGGTTAACCTGTGGTTTTGGTAAGTTATGTGTATCAAAGGCATTTTCAACTTAGGATATTTTCAACTTACAACAGGTTTGTTGGGTTGTAACGCCATTGTAAGTTGAGGAAGAGCTGTGAAATTGTGTTTATGTTAATTTAAATTTTTGCTTAGTTACTATGTTTTCAAGATCCCAAATTCAAAATGTATAAATCTTCAGTCTCTCTTCCCTTCCCCGCATTCTAGGTTTGCGACTTGCTTTATTGTTAACTTTACCAATGTAGCTGGGAATCTATTCCAAGTGAATACAAACATTACCCTTGTTTTTCTTCCTGCTGCATATTACATGTTATTACCTTGTATGGATGCAGTTTAAGTTATTCAACTGGTCCCCCACTGGGGAACCTTTTAACTGTTTACAACTGTTTATTGTTGCAGAAATGAATTTTCAGCCACTTGCAAAAGAAGGAGGAAAAAAAAAACTAGAAGAGGTATAAAATCTTGAACAAAGAGAATATTCTCTGAACATAGAGACAGTTTTAATAAGGTCCAGCTTGTTTTATAGAATTTTCTTTTTTAGTGAAAACAAACTAAAACTTAAGTTTTAAAGAGCCACTTAAAAACCCATTTGGCACAAGACAAGTCAATTATATTTGCTCATTTTGTTTCCTATTTAAATTGAAATTTTATAATTTCTGAGGATTCTGTGGGCAAATGTTTGTAATAATTTATATCCTTGTTTGAGGTCAGATTCAGTAATTGTTTTGTGGTACTAATAGGCATTTGAGAGATTAAAGACTTGCTTTTGCATCATTATTAGTATTTTACTTATAATCTCATTAGTGTTGTCTCTGGTAACAGTATCATCACCTCATCACTTGTGGTTGATCTTTGCAACTTAAGACAGGTCACAGTTATTCAAGATTGCCTTCTTAAAAATGTTGCAATATGAAGAGTTATGTTCTGCAAATAGACATGTGAAGTTATGTTAAATAGTTCTGGTGGTAGTTTATCGAGCAACTACTGTGTATTGTAGAGTGCAAATTTGATGGATTCTCCTAGGTGCATTAAACACTGACCTCTTATTTCCACCCCACAGAGATTTAATTGATGTAGTCCAGGTGTTGGGATTTCTAGCAAACTCTCCCCAATGATTATTTATCAATAAGTTTCTATTTTAAAATACTTTTGGACTTCCAGAAATGTTGCAGAGATGTCTCACACTCCTATGACCCAGATTCCCAATTATTAATATTTTACTGAACTTTCTCCCTTTTCTGTTAATCTGTGTAGTCTTTTTTCTCACATGATGCTCCATCACCCCTAAATGGAGTTGGTACTGTTACCAGAGACAGCAGTCAGAGAGGATGGGAAGGTGTGGAAAATTGTTATCGTTAGGAAATCAGGATTACACAAAACCACCATGTAATCCACATATCCCATTCTAAGTTCACCAAATGCCCCCAGTAGTGTCTCTTTTTCCCCTTCCTAGTCCAGAACCATATACAAGAATATGTGTTGAATTTAGATGTCATGTCCGTCTGTCTTCTTCAGTATAGAACCCATTCCTCAGTCTTTTCCCTGTTTCTCATGTCTGCGAAACGCCTTTCATTCTGTACAACCCTTGATTGGGACCATTCAGTGTTTTCTCATGACTGGACTCAGGCTCTGCGTTCTGGGCAGGAATGGTGCCATGCTGTTTTCAGTGTATCACATCAGGAAACATAGTGTGTCAATCTGTTTCACCACTGGTAATATTAAATATGATCACCTGCTCAAGTTGGTAAACACTGTCTCCGTTATTACCCTTATCCCCTTTGTATTTAACTAGTATTTTGTGAGATGTTCCCATATTATGCCAGTATTGTGTTCTTCATCAAATCTCCACCTACAAGTCCTAGCATTCATTGATGACGGTGGCGGCGGTGGTAGCTGCTGCTGCTGCTGCTTTTTTTTAAGACTGCTGTAATATTTGCTGAATAGTAATTATTTTCATTATTCCATTCACATCTATTAGTTGATATTCTATAAGAAAGAGCTTTCTTTCCTATTTATCAATTTATTTATTCATTTACTTATATCAGTATGGATTTATGAATTCCCCCTTTATTCAATGGATTGTAATTTGATAATCTCATCATTTTGATACTCAAATTGGACCAGATTTGAGTCCTTCCAAGTTGACTCCTGTTTTTGTTTGTTTGCTTTTGACACATTCCTCTTATTCTTTGAGCATTTTCCTACTTTCTGGGACAAGATGTTCCAGGTTTATCTTGTACTTCCCTGCCCTCCGTTCTTTTGAGTAGACGGTGGTAGCTAGAGTCACGATGGTCTTAGTGCTGTCATTGCTAGTAGGCCCTCTCAGCAGACAGAACTAGGAAATGTATGTATGTATACATAATACACATATGTATATCTGTGACTATTTCTATACCCATGTCTGTATAACTTTAGGAAAATATGTTTATTCAGTTCATTCAAATTCTAACCCCATACTTCCAGTGCTTTTTCTGGTCTTCACCTCTTTTCCAGAAATTGAAAAAGCTAGCTCCCATTTTCCTCAGTATATTACTTTTGTGCCCAATTAAATTCTGCTTAAAGGTAACCAGTATTCCAGCTACTCAGGAATCCTCCTTCCTTGGCCAACTTTGTGCTCCCCCCACTCAACCCCTTTCCTTAGCTGCCAGACATGCTGCCTCAGATGCCTCTGTGTGGCACCCCGTCCCCATCATGGTCTCACTTCCTTGACCTTTAGCACCTTCATGCCAAGAAGGAGGAGAAGGGAAGAGAAAGAGAAAAGGTCCTCCCTGGTGATTTAATGTGATGCCAAGTTGAAGATCACTGAATATAACATGTTACATGCCTTGTCTTTTTAAATATTTCAAACCATATAGTTTTTCCTCATAAAATTTGAGATTTAAGAAAAATGTATCTTTATTATCAGCTTCTCTTTTTATGATTTGTCCATTTTTCCCATACATGGAATAGAGGTAAATTTTTTAGTCGTGAGTCTGTAGTGGGGTATTGATAGCTGGATTTTTATTTTAGTGTTTTAAATTTCCTTAATGGTAATTGGACAGGGTTTCCTAAATGACATTCTCTGTGGGGGGTGCCTGGGTGGGTCAGTTAAGCGTCTGACTCTTGGTTTTAGCTCAGGTCATAATCTTACGGGTCTTGAGATCAAGCCGCACATCAGGCCAAATACTCAGCGGGGATTCTGCTTGAAGAGTCTCTCCCTCTGCCCCTCCCCCAAGTGGCTCATGCTCACCTGTGCCTCTCTCTCACATAAATAAATAAAATTTAAAAAAAATTTAAATGACATGATCTGGCATATTGGTAGCAACCTGGTTCTGTCACGTTTTTTAAGGAGGAGATTCTTTTCTTCAAATTCATGACATTAAAATGGTTCACATATTGAACTTGGATTTTTCTTTTCGCTTCTGAAATCTCTCATGCTTCTCTCTGCTTCTTCACTAAATTCAGAAGCATTGATATCAAGAGGTTCCCTGTTCCTTCTTCCTGGAGTTTAGAAATGGCATCTTAAAAGAGCTTGGGTACCCCCTACCCCAACTACACCCCCTTCAGGAAATCTGAAAGGAGGAATGGTCTGGAGCCACTGGCCTAGATTATAAATACCAAAGCCCAAACCCCATTGTAATGAGAAGAATCCTAAGAGTGATCTAAAGCTGAATTCCATTGCTGTGTGATTAATGATGATCTAAGAGCTTTCATCTGTTTTTCATTTTCTGACAATTGTTAAGTTGGTTGCTATTATCGACAATGTTTAGGTTTAAGCGATTAAAATAAGGTGTAGAATTACCTGTGTATGTCATGTGCAGGTTTTGCTCATTTGTTGGCACAAACTGATTATGCAAAGGTTATATGGCAGAAGTTTACCTTAGATAATCTCTTACAGAGTGGAAAATATCTGAAGTCAGTTGGAGGGTTACTGAGTACTTTAAGTAAAATTTCACTTGCTTAAAAAATTAGATTATGTATTCTTGAGTTTATACAGATTTAAATTCTGATATAATTTGGATTTTTGAATATGAGACTTTGTGGTATTATTCACTTAGCCAAAGATTAAATTTCATAACTTTGATTTGTTAGAATTTTGAAAGATGAACTCAAGAAAACAAAAACATAAAAATTAGAATGGAATTTGAAAAAAATAGAGAAATATACTTTGAGAACTTTCATATTTTGGAATTCTAAACAATTATGAATGAAGGATAAAAAGTTGCATCTCTAACATTCTGAATTTCTGTCCATGGTTATAATGAGGTCCTTTGCAAGTCACATATGGTCCTGTAGCTCCATCATCTCATGTGTATATTGATGTTGAGTGACAGCTGTCATATAGTATATCTGAAGAAAACTTTAGTGACTCTGGAATTAATTATTAGCCCTTCTGAAGGCCATGGAAATATCCTACCAGAAAGATATAAATGTCCCAATGGCTTATAAAAAAAATTAAGATAGTGTTAAAATACAAAAATGATATTTTTTCTAAAATTATCTGCATGAATTATATAAAATTGATTCTTGAACAAAAGGATATTTCATTTTGATTTTTGATTCTGGAAAGTATATTTATTTTTCATAGGAATATTCGATTTTAAAATGCCTGAAGGAACTAAACCTTTTAAGAGGATTTTCACGTTTTCCACTAATGATAAGGAAGCTCTAAATAAAAGACTTTTAACTACAAATGGGAATAATTTTGTTGTCCTTTAGTTCTTATGTTAGAAATTTGAAACCAGACGTCAGTTAAGTCTCCATAGCAATCATCTCTATTTACAAGATGAATAACATATTTCAGTCCGGATGTTGGGAAAGTTCTTAAATAGTAAAAGAACAAAACAGAACACACACACACCCACACACACCCACACCCACCCACCCACCCAAAATACCAGGTATTTTGACTAGAAACTCAGCCATTATTTTGCATTACAATGAAAAGGTGTGACATTACCCCTGATTACTTTCACAGCTTGCTTCTGAGTTCTTGTCTGTGGGAACACAGGAAAGAACTATTTTGTTGATTCCATTGCAGATTCATATGGTTCACCCTAAAATGTAATAAACTATCATGAGAAAATATAGGATATTGTGTAACAGTCTGGTAAGAAGATGGAAAAACTATTGTGTTCTGACAACATTCAGTCAGCATGTAGAAAATTTGCATTAAATGAGTTTTTGCTGCATTTGTTCCCATCACTTTTCTGAAAATTCATACTTGTGCAACTAAAAGAAACTTGTTTTTGTACATTGTCTATAATAGTGCCTGCTACATTGTAAAACACTCCGTAAATATTTGTTGAATACATAAATGAAAGAAATTTTCATTTGTATTGGTTTTGACAATTCAAATAGCTAAGTTTTTATTAAAAGAGCAGTTTCCTTCCCCTCAGCTTCCAGTACCTGACAACCATTGATATGTTTCTCTCCCTGCAGGTTTTCAGAATGTCATATGAGTAGAATCACACAGCATTTAGTCTTTTGTGTCTTTTTTAGCTTAGACCTAATCTTTTGAGATCATCTAGGTTCTTGAGTGTATCAGTAGTTTATTGCTTTGGTTCTGAGTCGTGGTCTATTGTGTAGATAGACTAGTATTTCTTGTTCATTCACCAGTGGATGGGCATTTGAATTGTTTACATTTTATGGCTATTATAAATGAATGTGCTGTAAAATCCACATATAGGTCTGTAGACAAATATTTTCATTTCTCTTGAGTAAAGGCTGTGGAATGGAATGGCTCGCTCCTATAGGAAGTGTGTTTCACTTTATCGGAAAGTGGCTCTATAATTTTGGATTCCCACCGGTGATGTGTGAGAATTGCCATTGTTTACAGCCATTCCTGCACTTGGTAATTTCTTTCTTTTCAAGGTTAGCCAGTCTAGTGAATATGTAGCAGTTTTTCCTTGTGGATTTATGTACATATTTTTGAAGACTGATGTTAAGCAGTTTATGTGCCTTTTGGCCATTCATATGGTGTCTTTTGTTAAGTGTTCAAAATTTTGCTAAAAATTTTGGATTGTTTATTGAGTAGTAAGAGTTTTGGATACAGGTCCTTTATTGGATATATGATTTGTAAATATTTCTTCCCAGTGTATGACTTTGTTCTACATTTAAGGCATTTTTATTTGACTACATAGTTTCATCTCTCAGGTAAATACCCCTCCCCTCCAAAAGCACACATTGACCATTTTTTTCAATTAGATCCTTATCATATTTATAACTATTTTAAATGTCCCGTGTGATATTTACAGTATCTGGACCATGTTTGAGTCTGGCCCTGTTGACCATGTTATCTGTTAACACTGGCATAATTTTTCCTTTTTTGTGTTTAGTAATTTTTTAAATATAAGGTATTGTATGCTAAATAACAATGGAGACTAAGGTAAATAGTATTAATACCCATAAATGGTCACCTATCTCCTTCAGACTGTTAACATAGGCAATTGTGTCAATATTGTCAGTAGTTGAGCTAGATTTGAATTTTGTTGTTGCTATAGTTACAGTGAGTCCAGCACAAACTTCAAACTCCTCCAGTGTTGAACTGTTGTTACCTTGAGCTTAGTAGGAGGTCTGGAGTGCAGGAGAGTTTTTGTAGTATTCCTAATCTATGCCAGATATTTATTCCACACTGCACACCTCGGGCCCAGGGCTCTTTCTAGGTTCTTGCCTCTTCCCCAGCAGTGGGCCACTGCTGCTTGTTACTTGGGGCAAGGTTCTTGGGAAGGGGGGGGAAGGTGGATTGGTACCCTCCCTTCTCCTCCAGCCTCAGTTTTTAGTCCGGGCTCATATGCCTGAGCTTCAGGAAAGGGCCTTTCTCAGTGTTCCTGTCCCTCTCATAACTGTTTTTAGAATCTGCATGGCGAATTTTGATAGTATCTTGTTCCTTCTACATGGTTGTGATAAGCTCTTCTATATCTTTAAGCATAAATGTTCTATATCATATTGTAATATCTGCATTGTTTTGGTGGTCTTTTTCTGCCGCTTCTTGTTTCTACTGACACAGTACGCATGGCTTTTCCCCTGTAGTGGTTTTTGATTATAAGTTCATGTTCATTGGAATTTTATACATGAAACTTATTTGAAAACTACTTTAAAATTGTTTTAAACTTTTTAGTTCTGTCACCAAGAGTACATAAATACAGACTTGTGTTTAGGAATTCTCAGGAGACTTTTCTTTTTCCTCATTCCACAAGGCAGAGCCAGTGTTGATCACTAATGGGGAATTTTTATTTCAGCCTTAGGGCTTTGTGTGTTTCTGTTGTGAACTTCATTTTCTGTTCACTGAACATGGTTTGTTAAAATTCAGGCTATAGGCCACCAGGCAGTAGACATTTCTATGGCAAATGCTGACTCTAGCCTTCACTTCCTCTCATTTCTGATCTAAGGAATTTTCTTACTTTGAAAAATACATTTTTTAATTTTACTCAGCATTTTAAGATGTTTTCTAATTAAGTGGCTTTATCTGAATATCCAGTTTACGCTGTTTCTAGAAGTGCAGTTTATATATGCTATCTTCTCATACTTCTGGTGTAGATATTGTATCATAATCATGTGTTTTTTTCTTTTCCGCCAAAACTAGAATTTTAATAGGTTGCTGAATATGACTTTTTAGTTTTTGAATCCCTGACCAAGCCCAGAAAACGTCGGAGAAGGTTGTATAAAGATCTTAGACTTTTCATTTCGGTATATATTCAAATATATATGAGCTCTAAATATATCAGCATTAATTAGCTGTGTGACCTTAGGCAAATTACCAATTTTTTTTTAAAGGTTTATTTATTTATTGTAGAGAGAGTTCATGAGCTGGGGTAGGGGCGGAGAGAGAGAGAGAGAGACTGAGAGAGAATCTCAAGCAGGCTCCTGCTAAGCGTGGTGCCCTAACACGGTCTCGATCCCGTGATCCCAAGATCACGACCTGAGCTGAAACCAAGAGTCAGCCGCTCAGCCAACTGGTGCCCCACCCAGGTGCCCCACAAATTATCTAATGTTTAAGCCTCTGTCTTCACCTGTTGAATGGAATGGTGAGGTTCCCTTTTTTAGGACTAAATTAGACTGTGATTATTGTATACTTGAAACTAATATAACATTGTATATTAACTATACTGGATTAAAAAAAAAAAGACCATGATTAAACAAAACAATCTATGTAAAACCTCCTTGTCCTGTCACATAGTAGGCATTCAAATGTTAATATCTTCATCGTCCTCTCTTAAATACCTGATGAATTTTCCCTGTTTTTCTCTTGAGTTCTTCCCTGCAAGGAATTTTAGGTAAGACAGTAAAAATATCTCAACCATTTGCTCCTATTTAATCCGTTTTTTCTATTTAATGTTTAAATTCCTTTGACAAATATATTGGAAGTGATGACTTTTTCTAACTTTTCAATAATGAACTAGATAAGAGAGTTTCATGATTAGGGCAGATGGAAAATTCTCAATTCAGTTCAGCTTGTCAGTTTCAAGGAAGGCACACATTATTAGTTTACCAAACTAGAATTTTATTTTCTAATTAATTTCTATGAGTTTTGTACGTCTGTGGATTATAAACAAGATACAGAAAAAATTACTTATTCTCTTTGCCCTTCTAGTCCTTTAAAAGCTAATTTGTAAAGTGTAGTATTATTGTAATAGGGTTGTTTGGTGACAGATGGTAGCTATGCTTGTGCTGAGCACAGCATAAAGGTACAGACTTATGGATTTGTGGAATCACTGTCACATACCTGAAACTAATGTAACATTGTGTGTCAACTGTACTTCAGTTTAAAAAAAGCTATTTTGTTAAGAATGACTTTTAAATTTGTCTAGATACACAGTTTCTTACTGGCTATTGTGGTGCTTCATTACCAAACTTGAAACCGCAGTAATAATTTAGTTTTTTTTTTTAACGAAGATATCAGGGGTTTGAGGGAATTTTATGAAGTCAGTTCTCATTTGTTCACTGTAATTATGAAAAAAATATAGCATAAAGGGAAAGTCTCTAATACTCTGATTTTAGGAAGTACTTTTCACTTCTCTGTTCAAGATTTTTCTCCTTTAAAAATCAGATGTGTTATCAAGTATCTAAAACAAAACTTTTAAGTACTCTTTTTTCAGGCAGGGGGAGAGCAGGTCCATTCCCTACCTTCTTATGGAATGGGTGAGGAACAGTGAAACTGGATAAAGGCAAGGAAGACAGGGTAGGGGTGGGGGGAAAGTCAGAAGTCTGACCAACCCTCATCAGTCTCTAAAAGATCAAAAGCACCTTTTAATGTAATTAAAATGTTCAATTGAGTCTTTTTATTTTGCATATGAGGGAATGGAGTGTCAGAGAGGTGACTCATACTCCTAAGAGCATATAGTTAGTTACTTGCTGAGCCAGGACTGAAGGCCACTCCTGACTGAGCTGTGTCATCCTAAGCAAGTTCTTCAGTCCCTTCAAACTGGCTTTTCAAGTGTCAAACGGGATCATTCCTGTGTATAAGGTTGTATGGAGGAAGTGGAGATCATGTATATGTGTGTTTATGAAGTGCTGATGTATACCAGGTGCTCAAGAAATGTTTGTTTCATCTTGGCTTACTATAAATTACTTTTTTTTGGTGAACATAGTAAATAAAAAAATTGGCAATAAACACAGAACAGAATATTTTATAGTCTTCCACTTTTTAACAAAATGCACGGGATACAGGCTGGAAGTAAAACTTGTTTTGGAAGATTCCCTGAATCATTTTAGCTTGAAAAAAATGGAAGTTTTCCATCATCTTTAGATGTTCTGATTTCGGTCAGTGCGTTATTGCCTTGAGTCATACACCAATTTATACAAAAGGGATTTTGAAGATTTTTCCTTGCCTTCTTTTGTGAGTTCTCACGTGAGCTTTGATCCTCACTGAATGACCTTATTAAAAAAAAGAGAAATATCAATGAAGTTTAAGACATACACTTTCCACTCAAGTTTTTTTCCAGATAAATTTACAGTGTTCTGAATCTCACCTTTGTGGTTTTTTTTTTTTTTAAAGATTTTATTTATTTATTTGACAGAGACAGAGACAGCCAGCGAGAGAGGGAACACAAGCAGAGGGAGTGGGAGAGGAAGAAGCAGGCTCATAGCAGAGGAGCCTGATGTGGGGCTCGGATCCCATAACGCCGGGATCACGTCCTGAGCCGAAGGCAGACGCTTAACCGCTGTGCCACCCAGGCGCCCCTCACCTTTGTGTTTGACCCTGGTTGAAAAACTCAAAATTTTTCCTGAGCACAACAGCCTGATCCCACTAGTCACATCTGAGCTTTACACTGCTTCCTTTGCCCTTTTAACAAACATAAATTCCAAGGATTGCATCATTTTAAATGGATGAAGTAAGTTAACATTCTCTTGTTTGGGAAAACTTGGTTTTATTGATGACATGGAGTTTGGTGTTTGTTTACCACACTTATGGAAAGCATTCTGCTTTAGGTCAGTAACAGTGTGCAAACCAAAACCGAAAAACTTATAAAACAAGATTTCTCTTCCCTCTGTAAAACTTGTGAGTGTACCTAGTTCAGTATTTTTGCTGATCAGGCTAGTGAAGAATTTAAAAACTGAGGACTTAGTATTCAGAGGGATACATGCACCGCTGTAATTATAGCAGCATTATTTACAATAGCCAAATCATGGAAGTAGCTGGGTCCATTGATAGATGAATGGATAGTGAAGATGTAGTGTGCACACGCGCGCACACACACACACACACACAATATTATTCAGCCATAAAAAAGAATGAAATCTTGCCATTTGCAAGGATATGAATGGAGCTAGAGAGGATAATGCTAAGTGAAATAAGTCATTCAGAGAAAGACAAAGACTATGATTTCACACATACGTGGAATTTAAGAAACAAAACAAGTGAGCAAAGAAAAAAAAAAGACAAACCAAGAAGCAGACTCTTAACTATAGAGAACAAACTGATGGTTACCCCAGGGGAGGTCCATGCGGGGATGGGTGAAATAGGTGATGGGGATTAAGGAGTGCTTTTGTTGTGGTGAGCACTGGGTGATGTGTGTATGGAATTGTTGAATTATTATATTTTACACCTGAAACTCATATAACACTCTATATTTACTGGAAGTAAAATTTAATTTAATTGAAAAAAAACAAAAACAAAAACAAAAACTGAGGACTTAGGACCAGCCTTAGGCTCATTTAGCTATTTCCTTTTCCTTACTTTAACAATGGGGCTCTTAAGAAGGCATAGTGTCTAGATGTTTACTTGAGAGATTAATATTCCTTTTTTTTGAAGTTTAAAAGGATTTTAAAAAGTTTAGTACAGTTAAAGTCCAAGCTGATAGCATGTACAGTAAGGAAAGCTACTTAGAATATTCACCAGACTGTATGTTAAAAACTTCATCTGCTGAAAATGAGCAATAAAATATCCCAGGCAGTATATATGAATATGTAATTTAAATACTTGTGCTACTAAATGAAAACTCTTTTCTTATGTACTTGCCACATCATAAACTCTCTGTTAAGTATCGGCTGACTAAATAAATGAATGCGAGTTGATATTGAGCTTTCTAATTGGTAGTTGGTTGCAAAAAATCAGTTTATAAGTTTTACTTAGAAGGACAGTTTGAGCTAGGGCTCAAGGTGTGGCTTGTGGGTCTGCAAGATCACCATTATCACTAAGTCTCCAGAGAAGAGTGAGAGGGAGATGGAAAGACATTGGCTGCATGGAGAAGGAGTTCTCCTCTGCCTCATTTTCCACTGGCTGCTTCAAGGAAGAGGGGACGGTTTCACTCAGGCTTTGACCAGCATGGGAATAACCCTGTTACCTTCTAAGCAGTGTTTAACAGAAAAGTTTCCATCCAGACATCAACTACAGTATCCCCACTCATGTCCCCATTTCCATCACCCTGTCTGCCAGCCTGGAAATGGTGATGCTCAGCTTCAACTGATGACATCATTCCTGTAGCTAACTTATGATCTGGGATGATCCACTCATCAGGTGGAATCCAGAGGAATATGGGGGCATCAGGAAATCAGCATGACTACTAAGAACCTGTGGCTTCCAGCTATCTTCAGCGAGGAGTTCATGGATGTGGATCAGGCACCTACAAGTCACATGGCTTATGTCACCTGTGAAGGTTGCTTCAGATAAGATAAGCCAGTGTGAGTGGTCAGCAGTGATCTGGACATCTTCTGTTTCCCCTTTGATGACAGAACTGCATTCTCACCTTCAGCTCTTTCATCTCAGCAGGTAGCGCAGCCTGAATGTGATGAGCCTTCTGGGATCCAGTGGCTTTCTGGTTGTCATCAATGCCTTCAGCTTCTTTCTGCCTGCAGAAAGTGAGAATCATGCCCCATTCAAGACAGCTTCTGCTGCATTACACCGTCTTTCTGCTCATGATCAATGACTTATTCCTGGCCACTGGCACCCCACCACATCAGTGTCTCCTTTGCCCTGTGTTTGTCTCTGACGGAGCAGGTCAGCCTGCTGGGGACCATTTTCATCACCTCCCTGTTGTACCCATCACCTAGCCACCACCTTGTTTTTACATTGTACCAGACCAAAGAAATGCTGCCCTCCTGCAACCCAGAAGGGAAGTAAGGACCTGGGTCTCACTCTTACCCACTGCCTGGCCTAAGGAGCCAGTGGAGTTGATGGGGAGGGTGCCTGGTAACAAGGAGGCAGAGTTAAATGGATACCCTGTATCAACAAGGGCCAGTAGGAACACAAGGCTCAGAAGCAGCACTTGGTGGACCTTTGGGTGCAGTTCAGCCACACAATGGACACTGTGCTCTTCTATCTCTGCTTGCTTTTTATGGCCTCTTCTATCATCATGGTCACTGTTCTCTGGAAGACCTTGGCAGATACCCACCTACAATCCCCATTCTAGAGCTTCTCTTGCCTCTAGAAACCAGCCAGGCTCTTATACCATCCAATCTTAGCTCCACAGTCTCGGCAACCACCTAGTTTTTAACTCAGCCCTCTGTGCAGTTTCAGACCAGACCCAGGTCGTCCCCTCTGCCCTCAGAAGTTACATCCTTGTTCCTGCGTGCCGTCAGCTCCCCTCAGCCCTCCCATGAGTTCTGCCTCAATCCTCAGGATTCAGGTTTCTGGAATATTCCCATGGTTGAATCACCCTCAGTAAGCCTCTTTGGGGGGGGGAGGAGGAAAATTTGACCTTATTTTTCGAAGATAAGTTTTTATTAAAATTCAACTAAGTCTGTAATAATTTTAAATAATTTTAGTTGCTAATTTTTGCTAAGAAAGACTTGGGGTTTTCTTTAAGTAAAAAATTTGTGTTTGAGAGTGGAAATTAAGGATATAAACGGTTTTCCTAGGGAGACATTTAAAAATACAATAATGAGCAACAGTGTGACATTTGGTATGCCAGTGATAGTTATCCCCTTATTAAATGGGTCCTAAAGAGCTACCAAAGTATGAAAATAAGAAAACAGTATCCCTTAAAATGTTACATAATTAAGAATGACCATATTTTCCCTATATTAGCTGAAACTTTCCCCTTTTTTCTTTTCCTGAATTAATCGTGGTTTCATTGCGTAAAACGTGTTAAAATATTTCTATTTACCTGTTTTTCTGCAAAGTACATATTTTGGACTCTTGATAATGATTTCAAATGATACTAGAATGCTAGAATTTTTTGTGATTAATTGGTTACCAATCTCACAGTAGTAAATATTCCTGGATTCACAATAAAAGTGAAGATGTAAAGGAAAAGGAAGAAGATGTGTGCTTGAATCATTATTGTTAAATTTTAGTTAACGCTTTTAAAGAAATGCAGATTACTTAAAGCTTTTCTAACATTTTATTATAAAAATACAAAAAAGTTGTAAGACTTATGCAGGAAATACCATATACCCACTAATTAAATTTTGCAGTTACTTCTTTATATTTGCTTTATCATATATGGATCTATTTATCTATCTATCCTATTTATTCATCAGTCCATCTTTTTGCTGCATTTCAGACTAACAGGCCTACACCAGCACACTTCAGCTCTTCACCATGCATACCAGCAATCAGCATTCAATATTTGTAGTGTTGTCATTCTTAAATTTAGGTAAAGTAAATGTAATATTGAATGTATTTTGACAAATATATACATTTATGTAACCCAAACTCTTACAAAGATTTAGACCATTACCATGACTTGAAACAGTTTCCTCCTACCCCTCTCCCAAACCCAGCCCCCACTTACCATGGCAACCACTTTTCTGAGTTTTTTCACCAAAGATTAGTTTTGTTTGTTATAGAATATTATATAAATGGAAATATACAGTATGTACTGTATGGTATAAGCCTTCTTTCTCTGAGCATAATGTTTTTGGATTTCATCCATATTGTTGCATATTATCAGTAGTTTGTTCCTTTCTTTAATGAGTTGTATTACACTGTGTACTACAGTTAATCTGCCCCCTTGTTTATGGTCACCTGGCTATTTCCTGTTTTTCACTATTATGAATAAGCTGGTGAGAACAAGTCTTCTACTTGCTTGGTATTTATTTACATTTGGTTATCTCAAGAACTTAAAAATTAGAGTGTTAGGGGCGCCTGGGTGGCACAGCGGTTAAGCGTCTGCCTTCGGCTCAGGGCGTGATCCCGGCGTTATGGGATCGAGCCCCACATCAGGCTCCTCTGCTGTGAGCCTGCTTCTTCCTCTCCCACTCCCCCTGCTTGTGTTCCCTCTCTCGCTGGCTGTGTCTATCTCTGTCAAATAAATAAATAAAATCTTTAAAAAAAAAATTAGAGTGTTAAAAATTGAGCTTACCCAAGTGCGTTATCTTTTCCACAAGTCCGTATTTCAGTGAATGACACCACCATTCACAGCGTTGTCTGAGCCATTACCTTGAGTGTTGTCCTTGACTGCTTGCTGTCCCTGATCTGTCATGCGTAACCACATACAAAGTACTGCCAGTATTGTCTTCTTCACATTCACTCACTTTGCCTTAGGACTGTAATCATTACCCTACTTGAAGCCATCCCCATCTTTCAGCTGGATTATCAGAACAACTTCCTAACTGGTCTCCTTGCCATCTCTCTTGCCCTCACTCCCTTCATTCCTTTCTTCAAACTACTGTCACTTATCTTTGAAAAAATACACCTTAGATCATGTTACTTACTTATTAAAAAATGCCTGGTTTCCCAGTTGTTCTTAGGATAAATAAGTAAAATCCTCCTTTGCAAGTCTGCATGGTTTAACTCCTCCTGCCTCTTCCTTGGTCTCATCTTTCTAGCCACCCTGGGTTTGCATGTCTTTCATGCTTCTCACAGTGGGCTTTGTCCTCCTCTGCTGTGGGTGAGGCTCTCTAATTGGGTCATTCCCATTTCCACACAGTTGTGTTCTGTCTCCCGCACTAAAGGAAAATGAAAACTGCCTGTATCAGTTCAGATTAGAATTGTCTGCGGAAACAAAGCAAAACAAAATGATTGTTGTTTAAATAAGTTGGAAGGTTACTTCTCATAAAAGAATAATGCAGGTCTGGTGTGGTGACAGTGTTCCCCAGAGACCTAGTAAACCAAGGTACTTCTGCCTATACAGTTCCCCACTCTTGGGTTATGGCCCTTATCTTCATAATCCAAGTTGGAACTTCAGACACCACAGTCTAATTAGCAGAATGGAAGAAGGGACAAAAGACATTGAATCATGAAATTTCCTAGAATCTCCCAATGTTTCCCTGGGCAGAACTTAGTTTCCTAGCCATACCTAGCCTCAAGGAAGTCAGAGTAGTTATTTTAGGTGTCCATGTTCCAGGTAAAAATTAGGGTTCTAATTGGGAGAAAGTGGACATTGGCGTAGGCTCTTTGTAACTGTTATACTTCCCTTTACACGTCATATTCCTCTCCAGCCACTGTCTTGTTTTTCTGCTTCTTGTTAAGAGTCAAAACTTCTTGAAGGAGTTGTCTAATCATATTCTATTTCTCAACTCATGCCAATTGCTGTGCTTACCCTTCCACTTACATGGCTGTGTCAGGGTTACCCATGATCCTGTTGTTTTAAAAATCTGAGTGATAATTTGAAGTTTTCATCTGACTTGATTTCTTAGTAGCTTTCAGTTCTTTTCTTTTTTCCTTGAGGAACTCCTCTATGGGGATTGGCGGGGAGTTTTTCCTTTGTTTTCTATGACCTCATGGTCATTTACCACCATTCTGGAAGTTCATTCCCTCTCTGATGTTTTCAGCATCTCCTCTTCTACCCAATGTCTAAATGTTGGAATTTCTCAAGGTTTAGTTTTTTGTTTGTTTTTTTAATTAAAGTAATAGATAAGATTCTTCATTTTAGCCACTTTTAAGGGGCATTAAGTATATTCACACTGTTTTACAACCATCATCACCATCCATTTTTGGAACTTTTTCATCTTCCCAAAGTGAAACTCCATGACCAGGAAACAAGACCCATTCCCCCTTTCCCCTACCTCCACTTACATTCTACTTTGTAAATTCTTAAGGTTAGTTTCACACCTAAATTGGAAGGACCTTTGTTTCTTCTTTATGTCCTTCATAGGTGAGAGCCTCAGATTCCATAATCTTAAATACCATCTAATTCCAAATTTATATTTCCAATTAATTTTTTTTCCTTCTGATCACTAGATTCTTATCACCTTAGCCTGATATTTCCACTTGGCTGGAAATCCACTTGAGTGGCTCATACACTTTAAAAATGTAGCCTAACTGAAACTTTTATGTTCTTAGTCTCATTTGGTCTCCTTCTTACTTCCAGTCTCAGTGATGGCACCAGCCAACCAGAAAGCTGATTAATAACTTGATAGCTCCCCTTCCATCACTCCTCCCCAGTCAAGTCCATCCATAGTCTTGGCTGTTCCACTCTCAGCATACATTGATTTGCTTCATTTTTCTTTATCTCTACCATCCTGACCTTTCTCCATGTTCCCATGATCTCGTGCTTGACAATTGCAATGCCCTCCAAGCTCATCTCTGTACTCTTGCCTGCCTCTTTCAATGTGATCTGTAAAACACAAATAAGGTCATGTTCCTCCAAGGCTTACAGCCCTTCATGGCCTTCCTTGTGCTGTTTAGAAGGAGCTTTCCAGGCTTTATATGAGTTGTTCCTTACATTCCTCTCCACCTCACTCTTGCCCTTTTCTCCTCCCTGTTGGTCATCTTTTAGTTTCTTTAACATCGAAGGCTTCAGGGCCTCTGCTTGCTATGTTCTTTATGTTTTCTTGACATCTTTCAGGTCTTGGCTTAATATCCTCAGATTGTCTCACCTAATACAAAGTATGACCCTTTTATTGTTCTGACTCAAGGCATCCCGTTCTTTTTTAACCCCTCCGCCACTTAAAAAATGATTTCTTCCCCTTGCCTTTACTTCATTTCTCCCAGATTTACTTTATTGTATTTGTTCATTTTCCCCAGTAGACTGTAATCTACCAGTGATCAGGAGCTGTTTAAATTCTGTTCACTATTTATGCCTAATATTTAATGCAACGACTGGTACATATCTGGCATGCAGTAAATATTTAGAAATGAATGAATCCTGCTCCCTCTTCCTGAACATGATTTGCATCCCCCCCTTTGATGTAACCGCGCTTCATATTGTGGCTCATTTCTTCAAGGTAGCCTTTCCTAATTAATAGAGACCTGACATCTCTCTGTTAGGTGATATCATTGCAATGTGTATCCTTATGTCCTATAGTTAAAGTCAGGGTTGTTTGGTTCGTTTCCCTGACTGTATCATCAACCTTGTGAGAGCACTGGCCATAGCTCTTCTGGTCCATCATCCTTGCTCTTTGAGCATAGTGTCTCCTAATCTTTATAAGAAGATTATCAAGATTTGGTAACTTGATTTTGTTAGAGATATCAATACCATTACATTTTTTCACAACTTATATACTGTTAAACCATTATATTCAAGTCATACACAAGTTACATCTGATAGTTCAAATTTAATCTTTTTATAGCTCCCTCTGATAGCAGCTATGATAGAGATCTGGTTAGTCCTTCTGAGGAATTATAATAAAGTGATAGTTGGAGAATGAAATAGCCTTAAGAATCCTAGATCCTTAGTCCCAGAAGAACCAAGGAACTGGCTCTTCACTAACACTGTAGGTCATCACAAATAACCTACCCGTACCCCATGAAAATTCTCCTTGGTTTGGAGCACAGGTTGGAAGGTGGAGTCCATGCTCTCTTTCGCTCATGGTGTTTTTTACATAATTGAAATAGGTAACATTTAGAAATTAGGAGATTTAACACAAAAATCTGGCTCATCTTTTAGAATGGGCACGTGTGGTCCCCTGAGCTGGTGCCAGCCATAGGTTAGAGTGGAGTGGAAGTGACAGAACATGGGCATCCCACTGTTGAAGCCTGCATTTGGCCCAACTTGCCACTCACTGTGCATTTTGGTTGAAGAGTTTCTCCATTATTATGCACATATACCTTGGGCGAATAAATTCTGAATTTATGTGATTCAGAATTTACTTTCATTTAAGGATTATTCACTCAGTTCATTTATTCTGATAAGCAGATTCCTCAAGGATACCATTTTTTGAATGAGGTAAAGGAGACTGTGTAGATGGAGTGGCTGTACTCAGATACACCAAGTGCCAAGTAATTGGAAAGTCTTAGGTGATTGTTCCCTCTTCTCTCCCCTTTGTCTAACTCCTTCATCACTGTTAGTTACTTTAACAATGCTTCTTGGGGCGCCTGGGTGGCTCAGTTGTTAAGTGTCTGCCTTTGGGTCAGGGCATGATCCCAGGGTTATGGGATCGAGCCCCGCATCGCTCTCCCTGCTCCACTGGGAGCCTGCTTCTTCCTCTCCCACTTCCTCTGCTTGTGTTCCCTCTCTCGCTGGCTGTCTCTCTCTCTGTTAAATAAATAAATAAAATCTTAAAAAAAAATTTAAAAAACCCCAATGCTTCTTAGATCCTAAGTGCTACATTCAGATGCTTAAAAATGAACAAGATACAGTTTGTTGGCCATCGGGAGGCCACCTCATTGGTGGGATTGGTAAAATGAGCAAAGAAGTAAGGACTGTAATGTTGCCGCAACACAGTAAGAATGGGGAGGGGAGAGCAGAAGGTGACTTCTGCCTGAGAGGGTTGGGAGAGTTTTGACAGTGGGGGGCACATCTGAACTAGGTTTTGGTCGATATGTAGGAGTTGGCTGAACTTTTTGAGATAAATTAGTTAAGCCTGCCTATAGTGTGGAACAGTTTGAAACCCCTTATCAGTGATTCTCAATGGGGCACAGCAGTGTGGGACCATAAAAACGACCTTGCAAGCTGAAACTGCAAAATACTTTCATTAATCAATGGGAAAATTGAATGCTGTGCAATGCAACTCCTAAAAATTTTTGTGAAAATGTTAAAGATTTCCCTGTCAGTGACAAATATATAGGAAAATGAAAAAGATAATAAAGCTAATATTTAACGCACTGTTTTTCAACGTTAGAAATATTGAGAATTAATGCATTTCATTTCTTTGTAAAAAACTTGTCAAGAATAGTTGGAACTGTGGCTTTTTTATTGTACAGTTTGTGATATGGAGGGAGCATCTTTTCTCTGCCTCAGTGAATTGTTGTGACCATAAGTCTAGATCATATTCCAACATGTCATCCTTTATACTTTCAAGGTTGTGGACTATCTCCTAGAGTTTCTTTAATGTGAAGTTTTTTGCTGGCATCAGCTCCTCCTTGTCACAACCACTTTCATCATTTATGTCCCTGAGTTTGTCTTCACTCAGTCTCCTCTGGCCGCGTATCACAGCCCCTCCAGCAACGGCAGTGTCAACATTCCCATCGTTCCTTATGGATCCTATACCCCTGACGTTTGACTCAAGTTTCACTTCCAGCAATGTCACTGTTGGTTCATTTGCTATACTTTCATCTTGGTTGGCCAGTTTCCACTTTTGATTATCCATTTTTGTAAAATCTCACTCGTTTTTGACCCTGGGAGACAAGAAGTCAGTACAACTTCTTGCTTTGCTGTCTGTGCATGAGGTAATAACAGACATGCAGTGAGTAATCCGCAACACGCTTTGAAAGAAGCAAAGTGATTCGTCACTGATCAAGATGCATGTTACATATGTAGTGATTTGTGTACTGGGGAACTGGCAGTGGAATGTGTATTTGATGCAACTACTCACAATTAATGCACTTTGGTAACTGGAATGTAAACTCATCTTGTTGGGAGATTGGTGTTGTTTACCTAAGCTGTGGTAACTAACATTTGTGCATCTTGGGACTGTGCAAAGCCAGGACAGTCTCTATGGCCATCTTGAGTGAGTTTGTCCTGCCCTTTGTTGGAAGTTGAGCATCTGTATCCCTGGCCACTGAAGTGCCAGTGTGGCCCTCTTGTGTCACTGTGACAACCAAAATGCTTCTGACATTCTCTCTGTGTGCACAGGGGTGGTGGTCCTTCCCTGGATTGAACCGTTCTGGGGCCATCTCTGGTTTACTCTGTCATTAAAGAATCAGTGTTGAGGGGCAGCTGCTCTGCTGCTATGAGTCCTGGGAGGGTGAGCTTTCAGATGACCTCCCTGTAAGTATATGGTGCTTTCCACTTCATAAGCCAAGTGGGTCAAAAATTGTTCTTGCCAGAGAGTTATGTGACTTCGATTTTAGCCGGACTTTGCCACATACCATCTGCTGCTGAACCCTCTTTGATTCCTCATTTCTTCATTTGCCGAATAGGTGTCACCTATCTGATTTACAAGATTATTGCGTGGAACCCATGGGAAATGTATATGAATATTAGACAAATGTGTGGAATTGTTCTGGAGATGACAAATAACCAATCAGTGAGATGCATTTCTTGGATTAAAAATGAAATACAACAGAGCCTTCTAATGTCTCGCAAAATAAACATCCTCAGCTTTTAGACACCCTCTTGTGTGAGAAGTTCACTACTTTCCCATCTCTACTTTTCAGGGTTTTCTAGTTGGCTCTTTTCTCACATAGCTCCCTTCATGGTGAAATGCAGCAAATTGACTCACAATCCATTAGTACATGAGGTAACTTTAAACAACCTTCTCCATGAAGATAGACCTTATTTCTCTCTTGATATAAGGAAAATAAAGCACAAATGAACTGGCTTTTTTTCTTCTTCTTCTTTTTTTTGTGAAGCAGGCTGCAGATGTCTCCCAGCTGGTAGCCATTTTGAATGATGAATTTTCAATAGTTTAGAGTACAAATGTCAAGTTAGAGTGTTCAGCGTTCTTTTCCTGGTCCAAGAATAAATATTTCAAGTAAAGTCAGCATAAGTAGACTTACTGTTGGTTGATCTGAGATACTGTTTACTTACCTGTGGATTTTTAACTTTATGTCTGGATTGAAGAATTTGGTGAAATAAGCACGTTAGTAGAATTGTTGGTTTGGCAAAGGTTTCCATTATCTGTAAGATATTATCCTATAATTGCTGCAAACTTGCAAAATCTGTAGTATAGTGAACATTGGTAGATATGTTCTCTTTCCACATGGTAGTACTAATCTGGAATTTGTTGGAGATGGAAAAACATTTATTATCATTTGAGCATTGAGGAATATAAGTAGAAATTATTTTTTATCGTGGCTGAAACTACATGTAGAATTTGATTATGTAGAATTTGAGTAGATATTTTTCTTTATTTTGTTTTAATTTCGACAATTTATTTTGACTAAGTGAAATTATTTAAATGATTCCTTGTAAATCTGTGATGAAATTTTTTTCTGTAGCTGATAGAACTTTTTTCCAGTTAGAAAAATTCCAAATTCCAGCCCATGTAAACACTACTCTCCCTTGCCTTCTCTCCCTCCCTTACTCCCCATAGAAACTAAAACCAAAACAAGAACGTATGATTCCATGTTTATTAGATATCTGTTTAATATTTAAAAAAGCAGTGCTATTTCTCTTTGATCAGGGTACTTTATGCCCTGTTTACAAAATACAGATATGAATAAGAAAGTTAAGATGACTAATTAATTTCTTAAGCTGTTATATATCCACAGCATGCTATCTTCATCACATTTTTCATCATGAAAAAGTAACTTTCAAGCATGAACTACAAAAATATATATTCTTTCTGATACAAACAATCTTTTTTTAATTGCTTCATATGTTTCCAAATTGATATTCTTGGCTCAGTTACTTTTGTTACTATAAATATTTTCTGTTCATCACATCTGAGATTAGCATAAGAATTAAGTTACATTTCCATTATTAATCCCTTGTAAGCAATGAGTATAGCAAGTCTAACAATGGAAACTTAAAATAATTTTTTTTATCTTTAGATGAAAGCCTCCGAAATCTCCTCTTCCCATGACATAGAGAATTGCTGCTTATAATAAGAGAAATAAAGAAACCTAGCAGAAATTGGTAGAATCGAGAAGACATTTCTTGACAATGAAGATGTTCATAAGTTGAAACTGACCCATTTGAAATGACATAAGCATATAGTATCCAGAATCATGAGTTACAACAGGTCTTTAAAATATTTAAGTTGAATCATTTTCAGTAAACATTTGAGCTTTGATTTTTGTGAAGGTAGAAACCAGGACAATGATATTAAAGAAGCAAAACCAAAAAAACTAGCTGGAACTCACTTTAGGATTTTTCTCCCTGTGACGGAAGATAGCCATTTTCTTCTTGGAGGTTTTGTGGCTTGTACACCGAGGCACTACTTTACCTAATTGACATCGTGGTATATGGTGTCCTTACTCCACAAGGAAGCACTAGCCATTTTAAGCGTGTTTCCCAGCTTTCAGTTCACATTTCACACATCTTATGTTTTGCAGAGGGGTTGGTCAGAGTTAGCCACTTAATCGAATTATTCCTTGAATGCAAATTGAACATTTGGACAGTATCCTGGCTTGCTTAAGAATTGGGGCATAATATGGATTTCTGGAAAGTGATTTCCTTGTAGGAATTAATTGGATTGTGGAAAATGTATAATATCCTTTTGAAAAGGTGTCAGTGTTTTCATCCATTATGAGAGCCTTAAAATTAAGTGCTTTAGTGGACCCATTGCTGTAATTTTTTAAAAAACATCACTTCAGTACTTAAGGTTTTTTTAAAACCTGTCTGGATTTTGTGAAGATGCTAAGAGATCACCAGCAGCTCCTGTTATAGTTTGCCCCTGATTGTCTCCTCTGTTGTTGTGCTGATCTTTTAGATGTCACAGGAGCTTGTTATGTCAACAACCCAGTCTGCTCAGTGACTTTTATATCACTTGTGTCCACACCTAAGCTCTTGTTCAACTCAAAGACATGGCCTCTTTGAAAAGGAAAGTAAGCACTTAGGTCAGGGTTGCCTGGAAGCTTTCTAGCCTTTTTTTTTTTTTTTTTGGCTCTAGGAGAAATCCCAGTTTTATCTCTGACCTCCTTTAGCTGCTTTATTAATGAATAATCCAGAATAATGAGTTAAAATAAGTGTTTAAATATTTAAGGTATGATTTAATGTTTATAGAAAATTATTCAAAATTAGTAGTTCTTCAGGCTTTGGTTTTGTGAAGGTAGAAACAGGGCTACAATAAGTTTTTTTTTTTTTTTTTTTTTTTTAAAACCTAGCCAGGGGCACCTGGGTGGCTCAGTCGGTTAAGCATCTGACTTTGGCTCAGGTCATGATCTCAGGGTCCTGGGATCGAGCCCCACATCAGGCTCCCTGCTCAGTGGGGAGTCTGCTTCTCCCTGTCCCTCTGCCTCTGCCCACGACTGTTGCTCTATCTCTCTCTCAAATAAATAAATAAAATCTTAAAAAAATAAAAAAAAAAATAAATAAAACCTAGCCAGAACTCACTTTAGTTTTGTTGTTGTTTTTAAAGACATAAGAGTCGTTTTCTTCTCAGAGGTTTTGTGGCTTCTTTGATTTCAGCCACAGCTACTAGACCTCACCTTTTCCAGCTCTCCTATTTACCTTGATTTACCTCTCAATTTGTCTTGATGACCATTCAGGACATCTTTTTAAAAATAGCTTGCTGGATACAGAGCTTCTGACTTGCTTAGTGCCCTAATTTCTGCCTCTGCACCCCACGATCTGTGTCCTCACCCCACTTCTCCCAGGGCTCATGCTTCAGGCCCCTTTTCCAGTAATCCAACTGCAGTCCTGGGGTTCCTGGACCATTGTCCACCCGTTCTCCCAGCAGAGAACTCTACTTCCTCCTTCTCCTGATCACAGGACTGCTTCACACCCTACTACTCCATAACTGGTGGAGGCTAAAACCAGCCATTAGGGTACAGTGTCTGTGCTGTAGGAACTGACTTGGAGTCGTTGGAGGTGATGGTTTGAAAAGCTTCACTGAGAACTTCTTACGGGGAATTTTGACTTCCTAAAAGTGCAGTAAGTATGGCCTCTTCCTATTTGTAGTGACTCTCCTGGTTTTCAGAGTTGATTTGTAGTGAACGATGGCTAAGCACAGGTACTGCACAGCTTTGGTTTGTGTCATGTCTTCAAGGCTATATGAGCGTGTCCATGTGCAGATCCATAGGCGGGTGGAGAAGATGTGAGACACATTTGCTGTCCTTGATGTGTGAAGTGAGCCTGGAAGCACCTCAGCCACACTGAGTCACCATCAGACCTGCTGGAGTACCTGCCCTCCCTCCTTCTAGACCTTTCTACATGTACTCCTCTTCTATCTGGGGCATGTTCTCCACCTTTTCTCCAGCCAACTGTTTCTCTTCCTTTAAGGTACAGCATTAATAGGCATTCCCTTAACATTAATTTCCTTGACTACCCATGACTGGGCTAGGACTCCCTCTATACGCTCTCATATTGCCCTGCCCAATTATGAAACTTGGCACACAGTCCATAATGCTGGGTTAACCTGTCCTCTTCCTTGTTAGACCATGAGCTCCTGGAAGGAAGCACCATCGCATTTGCTATTGTATCCCTAGTTTCCAGGACAGTGACTGACCAAAAGTAATCAATATGTAATAATCACTGTGGGCCATATCTGTGTTTGGGGTTTTCCACATGTTTTCTTATCAAAACCTCACAACAATTCTATGAGTAGGTACTATAATTAATTATACAGAGGATAAAAGACTGATAAAAGTAATTTACCCATCATGGTAGCTAGAAAGCAGCAGAGCTGGTACTTGACTCTAGAGCCACCTGCTCTTAATGACTAGATCACATACAATGATGAACAAATAAAGGGATGTCTGAGAAGGCATCCAGTCGGAGCTCTGTATGGGGATTGCAGCCTAGTGAATGACCTTGGTTGGCATTGTGTGGTTGGCATTGAGTGGCCACAGATGGTATTCAGTGGAGTCACTTTTTTTTAATCATAGAGGGAAGGTCACCTATGGGTGCCAGATGCCAGTAACTAGTAATTCATTTTCTTTAAAAGGTTTGACATTTACTATAGCTCATAGAACTTTGGAGATCATGTGATATGGAAGATAAAACTCTGGTTTTAGAGTTAGGGATACTAAGCTTAGCATAGTCTCCCTTCCCCACACAGATAGTGTCAATGTTAGGGAGGTTGAAAGCATTTCTGAGTCCCGCCACCTCATTGCACGATGGTGACCCGGGACTGGTGGGAGGCTTAGAGGAAGTGTGTGTAAAGTAACATTTTGACTTGATGGCTATTATATACTATGAGGATATTTTCTCTGGCACATTATTTTCTGTCTTGAAGCATCTATTGGTGTTTAATAAAAGATCAAATATATATGCAGGGTGATTTGAAGGGAAGTTCTGCAAATGATTAAGATTTTAGAAAGTTATTCTTGCCACCATATGTTGTCAAGGAAGCTTCTCTATTATAGTAGTATAATTATGGCATCCAACGTAATTTGCTGGATTAAGTGGCCAAATTATTTAATTCAGGAAAAGAAAAGTATATAGATTATTTTCTTACTGCTTCCCCACCAACAGAATTATAGTAAGATCTTATTTTTCCATTTTATCTCTTTGGGTGTCTTAGCCAAATTAGAGGAAAATTCTGAATCAATTTTTAGTCACTTTGAAGATATATGTATGTATAGTAACTTGAAATTACAGGTGATAAAATGTGACCAATGAGAAGTCCCTCCTAATTGGGGCTTCCTGCTCTCATTCAGTGACTATTGAACTTATTCATAAATTTACTTTTCCTTGGCTTTCAGGATTTGAGTAATTTTGTAGATTTTATTTTAGAAAACCTTTACTAACCACCTCCCTTAACCTGACCTTTCAGGATGGTGGCCGTGACCTGTCTTTGTGAGCAGGTCCTGTGCACACACCCAGTCCACCATCCACAGCTGGCTTTTTGGTATGTGTCCCTGACTGGACTGTAAGCTTGTGGACACCAGGAATTGTGTCTTATTCATAGCTGTGGGTCCTGGAACTTGTGGTATCTAGGTAGGCTGTTGGTAAATATTTGTAGGATGTTACAGCCATTTGTCATGCTCCAATCTTGAAGCATATTTTCAAGTATGTATATACATGTTTGAAAAAGAGGCCCTATGTTCCATATAGTTTGGTTGTTAGAGGTATGGTCTTTGCAAGCAGTCTGGTGTTTTTATCCTCACTCCATTGGTTCCTAACTGTGTGAGGAATAAAGACGTTTACTTCATAAGCATGCTATGAAGACTCGTTTACCCAAATATATCCTATGCTTGCTGTGTGCAGGATAGGGAGCTTACTTTATTTTGCAGAGACAGATTATAAACAAATAAACACAGAAAATAGGAGAATTTCAGATTGAGTAAGGAGTAGGCGGGAAGTCAACACAGTGAGATGGGAAAAATTTGGGCTGGGATCATGTAGGAGTAGAAGGGACTGTGGTAGCTGGGCAATTGAGTTTGGACACGGAGACCCTGCACGGAAGCTGCCTGGGCATGTTCCTGGGGAGCAGAGGAAGGATAATATTTATTTTATTTTGAAATATGGATTTAGAGATAACAGTTTAATGGTGAAGACAACTAACAAGGACAGCATGGACGGGAGGAGAAGAAGAGGGGCCAGGTCTTATAGGATTGGGTGGAACAAGTTCACCTACCTTCAGGGCCAGGCCAGTACCTTGACTTAGTGAGGACAGTGTGATCTCACTTGGGTTTTTCAATCTTTAATAGATACACAGGTGTAGAGAAATAGTTCTCTGAGAAGAATAGCAGTGCAAACACCATGATAAATGGCAAGTGAGTAATACAAATGTGATGATAATGGCAAGTGACTCTTGACCTCCGTGTGAGAGACCAAGGGGGGGGTTGGGGGGCAGCCCAGAGCCTCCAGGCATCTGGTCCTCAGTGCCAGCCAAGTGTTGCCATGTGGGAATGTGGGCTGCAAGTGCTAAATCTGTCAAGTTTTCCAAAGAACCAGAAATCTTAATTTCTATGTGAAATTCCCAGAGTTAAAAATGTTGGCTCGTGTTTTAAAAACCTTACGATGGGTAGACAAAATGCATCTGTGGGCTGCCAGTTTGAAACATCTGCTGAAAGTTCTTTTATGCTATGAAAAGGGGGATTATGTGAAGTACGATGCATGTTAACATGTTAACTGTGTAGCCTTAGGCCCAATACATAGCCAATACTGAAGGGATAAAGGCACTTTTTATTAATTGCCCTGTGTTTAGTTGTCTTCACCTCTTATTTGTTTAGTTAACTCTAAATCTGTATTAAAAAGCATAAATTGGCGTGCTCGTGTGGCTCAGTCGGTGAAGCGTCTGCCTTCACTCAGGTCAGGGTCCCAGGGTCCTGGGATCGAGTCCCACATTGGGCTCCTTGGTCAGCAGGAGCCTGCTTCTCCCTTGCCTCTGCCTGCTGCTCCCATGCTTGTACTCTCTCTCTCTGACAAATAAGTAAATAAAATCACAAAAAAAAACCACATAAAAAAATAAAAAGCATATATTGCCCTACTCTAACTGAAGTGATTAATGTGTGCTGGTTTTATTTGCCTATTAATTTGTTTAGTTGTTTGCCCTGTCAATTTCTTTGATGAATTCTGTATTCATGGTACAAAGTAAACATTAATCTAGTCTTACATGATAAAGATAGAGAAGAACAAAGGATGAACAGTGTTTGGTTACTCTTTCTTATTTACCATCTACCGCTTTTGCTCTGTGGTGGTTGTTTCCCTCACTCCTTCTTGTCCCTTCACACATTTGCGACCCAGTCGCCCCACCCCCCTGGGTTAGTCACATGGAAGCGGAAAAGAACTATGGCCCAGATGCCATTTTGCACCAGGCGAAGGATGACGGGAATGCAGCCTTACGACATGATGTTGTGTTTAGAAGTTTTTCATCAGTTTTAATGAAATACAAATGTGCCCAAAGCAAGTTATTAATTTTTTTTCCGAGAAAAAAAGTCTTCCTTTAGTATGGCCTAACCCACGTAGTTTTGTATTACAAGGATTATGTGTGGTGTGTTGCAATCTGTTGGCAGTGGTCTTGGGGAATTTTATTCAGCACAAGCATCTCTGACAGTTCTGGCGTCAAGTGGGGTCAATTACTTGTTCATGTACTTTTGGTCTTGTTGTCTCTATGTTAAAAACTCTGAAGCATAACGGAGAGGAACACTGGGAGTAACAAAATATACTTGAATATTTCTAATAGATTAAAGGCTTATAAAAATGAATCTCTCTTTTCAGCAAGTTTTTTTTTGCATTGTTTTAAAATGAGGTCATTTTATCAGCATGAGACTAAAGACTTGAAAATAGTTTTTTTAGAAGAATCTTATCTGTAAATACAAGCTCTTAATTGAATCAATATTTTTCTCTCTTAATTTTTGTTACAGATCATGGAGGAAACAAATACGCAGATTGCTTGGCCATCAAAACTGAAGATTGGAGCCAAATCCAAGAAAGGTAAATCATGAGAAATAGAGAAATTGGTGGCTTTGATAATGGAGACTGGAATTACTGGAAGTTTGCAACGGAGAAAATCAACCTTTATTTTTATCATGTATGTCCCCAGATATTTGTGAAATAACAATATTTTGGAAGGTTTATCATAATTAAAAGTTATGCCCTTTATCCAACAACCAAAAAAACATTAAGTATTTTATTGTAATGGAAATGTTATTATGGAAGATACCATAGCAAATTACGATTTCAGGGATGTCCTTTCATTCAGTGGCCATGAGTCATGGTGATTCTCTTGCATGTAACAACATGTTTTCAACGCATAAACTCCCAGTGTTTATACTTTAGGCTTCTTATTTTTGTACCACACGAGTTTAATAGCTATTTTTTTCCTCCCTCCAATGCGATAGAAACCTTAGGTTTCCTTTCTTGCCTGCTTCTACTCTTCATCTGTCAAACAGTAATGAACCCAGTACATTTCTCTTTTAGGCTGAGCGTTTCTCTTCAGTGGCCTTTCTTCTGCTTTATCCTAGAACACACCACTCAATGCAGGAATGGAAATACAGGCACCGTTAGTTTTTTTTTCCCAGATTACATAGTATTTTCAAGTGACCTGCCAGTATATATATATATATATATATCTGGATATTTTTTCAAAGTATAACCTTAGTCTCAACAAACTTCATTATGTATACTTCTTAAGAGATACATGTAGTCATTAGGAGCTGGTGGGAGATACTATCAAATAATTCAGAAACAGTGATTGTGCAAGCTGAACATTATCTGTTGTGGTCCAGCATTTTTGTTGTTGCTGTTTAGTTTCGTATTTGCTTTACCTTCTCCCTATGACTTTTATTGCTAAATGATACAAAATGTTGAAAGATTTCTCCTTTTATTTTAGTTCAGATTGCCTTCTTTTAATCTCATTTTATTAGTTACTCATCACATGGAATGTAAATTATTTTACAGTTGTTGTGAGGACTAGCTGGACTTCAGTGTACTGGGGTTCCTACAGAAACGCTGCTCTTGTGACTTTCTCATTTCTGATTGTGGTAGCAAGAAAGGGAAAGCCTGTGTGCTAAACAGTCAGAAGACCTGGTGAATTTCCAAGTGAGATTCCATAACTTTGTACATGCCTTCCATTTGCCAAGTGCTATGGGATATAGTCTCAATCTTCAGTGTGTTGAGATGTTTTGTACTCATTATGCTAAAGAAGAAATTACTCATTAGTGGGTTATCTACCTATTTGTTTGTTTGTGGCCATTTAAAAATCACTGGCCTATACTTGAATAAACTGGAACTTGAACATAAATTGGATTCTTTTTCCCTATTGTCAGGTATTTTTACTTAATGAAATGAACTTCATTACTATCCTAATAAAAGTGTAATTTGATCAGTCTCCAAAGAAAACCCCCAAGGAAACATGATTATTAAAATGATTCCAGATAATTTTGGATGACTTATTCGCTTGCACTACCCATGCTAGGTTTTTTATTTTTTATTCAAAATGTGGTTACAACTTTAGGGATTTTAGATAATATGGAGATAAATAGATGAGGTTAATGTTTTAGTTTCCAGTCATTGACATACTTAACCCATTCATCACAACGACCACATTTTGATGATACATTTTGCCTTGAAAATATTTCAGCAGTACATTTGGAGGGCATTTAGCATAATTTCCCCATGGTTAAAGTTAACCTTTGGAATTGTGCCTAAGAATTGATCCCTCCAGGCCTGCGTCTACAGACATCATTTTATTTTTCTATTATTGATGAAGTGCTATGAATGTACACAGTATTGTATGATGAGCAGAATGTGCCAGAAGAGAGAGACTTAGCTCAAGGAAGGGAGGAAAAAATCAAAAGTTTTCCTCAGAGGAATTTATGGTTCAGAATTTATTTGAGTTGCTCTTATTACTTAAACACACAGCTGCTGAATCAGTTCTTGGCTAACATCCCTGATATGGTGTATTCCTATATTAATTTTAAAATGGTTAAATTCAGAGATGAAATTTGTTTGATTATAATTTGTAACAAGTAAAAATAAAATGAAAATGGCAGGAGGACCTTCAGAAGGTAATTCTTTGATGAGGATATCTGCCTCTAAATGTTGTATGGAAAACTGTTGTTAGTCTTTATTTTAAACCTTCTTTATTCTAAGCTAGTATTATTCAAGAGACCCAGGAATATAAATGTGTTTAGGGATTCGTGCCATGTTTGGATGGTTATTAAACTCTAAATCCCACGGTGACATGAAGGTTTGGAATGCACAGATAATCCCCAGACGATGCTCGTGATACAATATGGGCATGGGTTTGTGCTGTATTTTACTCTCTAGACTTTTGCTTCTGTTGGTTGGATATATAAGTCTAGATGGAAATTTTTTCATGGCTACTGTTACCAGTCTTCCCCCTTCTTTACCCTATTGGAATTTAGTCCTGTGCTTTATTTTTTAAGCCATCAACCCTGTATCAGATTGGCTGTGAGGCTGCTTTGGTTGAAGTGTTGGTAGGGAGGGTGCTGCGTGGCACGAAGGCAGAAAGCCAAGGGCCTGAATTTGCTATCACTTAGAAGAATCAGATTCTTCTCTGGAGAATCTGGGTCAGTAGGTCTGCAGTGGGACTGGGAAATGTATACTTAACAAGTTCCTCTGGTGCTTTTATGGTTAAGCTGAGTTTCGGAAACAAAAATCTCACCATCTGACGTGGAAATATCATGACTTAGTTACTGAGGAGACCATGTGTTTAGAGGCAGTGGATGATGATTACTATTGAAAAACAGGCACAAGTCCTTCAACAGCCCCTTCTCCTGGATAATGTCCATCTTGGTTTCCAAAAACTGCACTTTTATGGATTCATTAATTTTAAGTTTCTGTCATCTTTGCAGTCAGTTAGCATGAGTAAGCTTAGAGTGGTAACTGTTGTTCTGTGCCTGTGTGAAATACAATTTTGAGTAAAAAGCCACCTGGTAATTGTGCCTCTCTCTACCGCTTTCTTCCCTCTCTCCTCCCCTTTTACTCCTCCTTCATTCCTCTTAAACCATATAGAACACAGTGAAAAAATGTAATAGAAACATTTCCATTTAGTAAGCATGGCATTTTGGGAAAGAGCATGTTTGTCGTATAAAACTCAGGGACTATAGAATTTTTTAGAATTTACAAGTATTTGAAATTATTGGAAGGTTGAGTTCTCATTAGAGCCAGAAAGAACGGAGAATTTAAGATTCAACA
The DNA here is from genome assembly GCF_002007445.2 of Ailuropoda melanoleuca. Taxonomy (NCBI): domain Eukaryota; kingdom Metazoa; phylum Chordata; class Mammalia; order Carnivora; family Ursidae; genus Ailuropoda; species Ailuropoda melanoleuca. Next base: position 63,904,753 of record NC_048223.1, read on the forward strand.
TAATGGATGTTTAAGTAGGCAACTCTAGGGTTATCCTAATGGGGGGGTCATGATTAAGAAAAATAAAACAATATCTATTATTTCTTGTGTACAGTACATATTTATGTTGCGTGGAAGAAAATAAAACTCTTTTCAACTCTTAGATTCAGAATTTTAGAATATTCTGCCTTGAATAGAAGAACCAGAGGTTTATGTCCATGAAGACAAGTACTTAAGGATTAAGATGTTTAATACTGTAAAGCCTTACTAACAGAATAACTTGGGGGCACTCATTAAAATTCTGAATATGCTGTTCTGAATTACGGCCTATTGTAAAGTCAATGCAGCTTCATTAAAGTACAGATAGCATTTTGAACAAGTTTGACTGTTTTGCTAAATAGAAGTCCTGCCAGACCTGCTTTAACAGATAAAAGTAATTTGTAATGAGAATTTATCACACTGGTATGATTATGCTGCGCATGATGCTAGATGAGATTGTTCTCTTAAATACGGTAAACATTTTTTGTACAGTCTTCTTTTTGCCCTTAATTTGCTCATCCGTCTCTTCTTAAACTGGCAAAGGCGTAAATGTGGGTGAAAATTGTTTTAAGTTTTTATGCCAAATTCCAAGTAAATGTGGTCAGCATTGATGAAGCTTTATTGTCTTTTGTTCTGGGAATGAGTTGTCTTACAGAATTTAAGGGATAGAAACTCTTCTCTGCAAGTGTTTCTTTTATGACAATTCAGGATGCCCTAGTATGATCAGGAATGAAAGGTGTGGTTGAATTGCTTGACGTATCTGGTTTTGAGGCGATTTGGCACTAAGTTTGGCCATTTTCTTCCTCCTGGAATAAACAAGAGGATCATTAAAATGAGGTTTTATTATTTTTGATTGCATTCCCTCAGAGCAAGTGATATCTAATAGGAAATCTTAGCTTGAGAAAAACTGTAGACTGTTTATTTTTTCCAGAGGAAAATGTTTTGTGAAGTGTACTTATACTTTTGTTGGGTATTCACGTTGCACTGGTTGAGGCCTTTAACATAGGGCAGAGGGCAGAGAAGAGGCGTGGCAAGGTGAGCTATGTTACAGTGTTTCCAGTGGTGAGTTGTGATCTATTAGTGGCTCAAAAATTATTTCAGTGGTCATAACTAGTATGTAAAAAAAATACTAGATTAGAAAAGAAAACATTAGAGTGTAAGAGTTTTGTTTTATGTCATATGTCACTATTTACATGTATATAAACATATAAATATTACTAGGTCATGGTGTAAGATGAGTGACAATGACAGGTTGGAGAACACTGTTCTAGGCGATCAGTTCCCCAAAGGGTAAAGAGTATATGCATTTGGTTCGTCAGTGTATCCTTAGCACTGTAACCAGTACGTAGTTGGCACTCAGTAAATATTTGCAGATTTTCTGATACCTCAGCTCAACTCAGTCGTGGTTATAGTGAAACCACTGATACAGGTGAAGATGTAAACCACTAAGGTGTGTTGTGTAGTAGAAAGATTTAAAATCATGGCCTTCACACAGGAGTGGCATTTATTATGAAAAATACTGACTAATGATGTCTTTCCTGGAGACATTTTAAGTGAATGAATGTAAGACATGATTTGTGACTGACACCAGTGTGGCTAAAGCTCCTTTCAGTGGTTCTGAGTCCTGGAAGGAAACATAAGGGAAATGACCTCATCTTTGTCATTTGTGGGACGCCTGAAGGTGCGAAGCTCTGCCTCCCCCAGTAAGCTTGCGAACAAAACTTCACAAGATGCAGCCTCTTCCAGCCAGAGTTGTTGTGGCTGTTTTAATTAGTGTTCAGTTACATAATTGACAGATCACCAATAATACCGAACACCACTGTCTGTTGAGACCCAGCTGGGGCCACACAGTATGCGAAATAATTTACATACGTAATCTTATTTAATGATCAGAGCAACCTATGAGTTGCACGATGACATTTTCAGTTTCCAGGTAACTAAGCCACCTGAAGTAGAATAACTTGCCTAGGGTTTTACGTTTAGTAAGTAGTAGACCCCAAACAAGCTCGGGTCGGTTTTCAGAGCCCCAAATCCCCCTGGGTGAGATAGTCCCTTTCTGAACACCTTTCCTTATTCCAGGGTGTTCTCAGGTGTAGTGTCCCTTCAGTGGTCATAGCCACGTACAGCTGATTACAGTCACTACCGATAACAATCAGTTTCATAATGCCTCAGTCCTCGGGAATTGCAGTGATTTGAAAGTAAGCTATATTTAGTATATCCTTACTCTTGTCGATAATACCTCCTTTTTCAGGGGGAGTTAGATTTAAGAGTTAAGAAAAACATGAAACCATACATAACTGTATACATATTTTAAAAATGCCTGCTTCTGAATTTTAACTTTGAATTTCATATCTTCATGTGTTGCTTCCTTAGGAAGAGACCTTTTGATTTGTCATTAAACTAAACAACTTCTAAGATGGAATTAAAAAGGAAAATATTCTCAGAATGTGTTATAAATTTTTCTGGCTTTTCTGCTTTTCAGTGTTTGAAAGCAGTTTCTTTGACCTGCTCAGGAGCCATTGTCTTTCTGCTGGGGAGAAAGATTTTGTATTTAACCTATTTGTATATATTGTTAACATGACTGATTATCAGTTGATGAATGCTGATTGGGAACCACGAGTAGGAATTCAGCCAAAGAACTTGATAACTTGTATGCAGTGTACTAACAGTTACTCTGGTTAGAGAGAACATGGTCTAAGTAGGACTTCTCAGAGGAGGATGGAGACCTGTGGTATTTCTAGTTCCTAAAGTTCCCAGTATAGTTAATAAAAAGCTTATAAAATTAGTTTATATTTTAAATATACAATTGGTCAGTACATCTCTTTCTACATAAATGACTTCATTTGTAGATAGTGCCAAACATGCAAATTTGAGACCCTTTCTGAATACCGTGTGTACTCTCACACACACAGACACACACGCATACACACAGTCTTACAGGTGAGGTGATTTATGCTATGTGATATGCTAGCAAAACTAAGGACCTGAGCTTGCGTTCATTTCTTCATCTCCAGCTGGCTCCCCTGTCTTCACTTCTGAAGCCCCCAGGGGTTGGCTTACTTGTTCATCTAATAATTGCAGCAGGCTAGCTGCTCCTTCCAGTCTGTCCTCTCTCTCCTCTACCAGGGCCACACAAGAAGATGGTTTTAGTTTTTCGATTGTCCTCTAAGCCTGAAATAAGTAAACATATCTGCCAGTTAAAAAAAAAAAAAAAAGATTTTCAATTAATTAGGAAACAAATTTAGAGTGGAATGGAGGGTTGAGAAAATGAATGGAAAAAGTGAAAGCATCAAGAGAGTGACAAGACATGCCAGAGACAGGGGGAGCATATTCGCACAGGCCAGATCTGAGAAAGGACTGTTACCCAGAATATACAAAGAATTCTTAAAACTCAGCAATAAGGAAATGAGCAACACAATTAAAAAATGGCCAAAAGACCTGAACAGACACCACACCAAAGAAGATGTACGGATGGCAAATAAGCATATGAAAAGATACTCAACATCATATGTTGTTAGGGAATTGCAAATTAAAACAATGTGATACTACTATGCACATTATCAGAATGACCTAAATCCAAAACACTGACGACACCACATGCTGGTGAGGATGTGGAACAACAGGAACTCTGATTTGTTGCTGGTAGAAATGCAAAATGGTACAGTCACTTTGGAAGACAGTTTGGCAGTTTCTTATAAAACGAAACATATTCTTACTATATAATCCACAATTGCACTCCTTGATATTTCCCTAAATGAGTTGAAAACTTATGTTCACACAAAAACGTACGCAGATATTTATAGCAGCTTTATTCATAATCACCAACTTGAAAGCAACCATGCTGTCCTTCAGTGGGTGAATGGATAAATAAATTGTGGTCCATCCAGACAAAAGAATATTACTCAGCACTGAAAAGATGAACTATCAAGCCCTGAAAAGACATGGAGAAACCTTAAATGCATATTACTGAGTGAAAGAAGCCAATGTTCAGACTGTGTGATTCCAGCTATATGACATTCTGGAAAAGGCAAAACTGGAGATAGTAAAAAGATTAGTGGTTAGTGATCATTAGGGATTTTGAGGAAAGGAAGGATGAATAGGCAGAGCACCGAGGATTTTTTAGGGCAGTGAAATTATTCTGTGTGATCTAAAATGGTACGTATACGTCATTATATATTTGTTAAAACCCTTAGAATGGTTCTGATGTTGATGTGATGTTGATGGTGGGAAGGTGGTACCTGTGCGTGGGGAGGAGCATATGTGGAAACTCTCTGTATGTCCCACTGAGTTCTGCTCTGAACCTGAAACTGCTCTAAAAATTATAGTATATTTTACAAAAAATAGACCTAGATCCGGGGCATAACATTTTAATCAGGATTTTAAAATGTACTACGTGAAAAGATGTTATACGATCCCTGATAACTCCTTAATGTGTAAGTTTAAAAGGACCATAAAATCTCCAAAGAACCAATAACAAGTTTTGTGAAATTAAGAGTGAAAGAAAGATGGTTCAACAGTGAATCACACTCTTTTATTCCCCAAAAGGTGACTGGAGCCAGGATTGATCTTTCGTGGCTTGCTGCCTCTGTGACCACTGCCTTTCTTTTTGGGAGAGCACCTTTTCTCTGTGTTCTAGTTTCCTGAACAGATGTTTTTAAGCCCCTCTCCGGAGATTTAGTGAAGAAAGTGCCATCCCAGGATTCCTTCCACTGGCAGGTCTTTCCTCTGTTAAATCCTGTGAGGAGGAAGGATGAAAATACTTCTTATTTACCTACCTTATAATAGGATTGTGGTAGCTGTGTTACCTGTGTTATCTCTTAATCTTTGTACTAACCCACGTGAAGGACTATTATCATACACTTTATACACATGAGTGATGTGGAGAGATGATATAACTTCTTCAAGGTCATAGAGTTTTAAGTGATGGAATTAGAATATAAACTCTGATTTCAAAGATCAAGGTGTTGGGGTGCCTGGGTGGCACAGTTGGTTAAGCATCAGACTCTTGGTTTCAGCTCAGGTCATAATCTCAGGGTCCTGAGATTGAGCCCCATGTCAGTGCTCTCCCTCTTTCCCCCGCCACCAAAATAAATAAATAAATCTTAAAAAATAAATCTTAAAAAAATCAAGGTATTTTTCTCCAGTCCATAAGCATGCACATAGGTGCTAAATGAGAAGTGTTTGGTCACCAAAGGAATGGATATTCACCAACATATTCACTTAAGAAAACTCAGAATATGTTTCTTAATTATCTTTAAGAGGAAAGGCAATTCTAACTCCTTATCCACATTTAGAAGCTTACTGAATGATACATCCAGTAAGCTTCTTTTTAATGCCTCTTTTTAAACCTTTCAACCTAGATTTATTTTAATCTTTTTTTTTTTTTTGCTTTTTTTGCAGTATATTTCTTTCCTCTTCTCCTCTTTTGAAACCCATTAATGGTTTTACTGGAATTTACATACTTTTATCTGGAGTACTGGTTGTCAACTTAGCGTAATTTTTTTTAAGATTTTATTTATTTGAGATTGAGAGAGAGCATGACTAGAGGGAAGAGGCTGAGGGAGAGGGAGCCGCAGACTCCCTGCTGAGCAGGGAGCCATCCCAGGACCCTGAGATCATGACCTGAGCTGAAATCAAGAGTTGGACGCTTAACCAACTGAGCCACCCAGGTGCCCCGACCTAACGTAATTTTATCCCCCAGGATACATTTAGCAATGTTAGAGATATTTCTGGTGTGACAACTGGGAGTTGGTGTTATCGGCATCTGGTAGGTAGAGCCGGGGTTGGTGCTAAGCGTCCTCCAGTGGACCAGACAGCCCTCACAACCAGAGTCGTCTGGTGCAAGGTGTCAGCGCGTGAGGTTGGGAAACACTAAGCCGGGGGAGCAGGCGTGTTTACAGGAGACTGCTGTGCGTGCAGTGCTGGAGTCTTACAGGAACATTGCTTGAAGCTCCGTGTATGTAACTGGCTCCCTTTTACAGCATTAGAGATAGGATAGTGACTCGTGAAGGAAGAACGTACTAGAATAGGTGAGCGGACAGAATTCCACTGGAAGATAAAACATGGTAGGATGGCAGGTCTACACATTTTAAAAGCCACTTTTAATTATATAGTTTGTATACCTTTAACTGCTTATTTATTTTCCGTGAGTGTTTCAGACAAGGTCCCCAGTTGTGTCTTGTGGCTCCAGTGCTGGGAGATGGACTAGCTACCCCCCAGCTCCTGCGGCCTGTGTCTTCCTTTCCTCTTTTCTGGAACGTGTAGTTGTCGTAACTGAGACGGTTTCTGAGGTTTGTGACCATATTTGAACACCGTGATGGTGCAGTTGCAAATAGAGCTATCTGCTCTCAGGCATTTTTCACTGACTGAAGAAAATCACTTAAATCATAATGGCATCCTCATTTCTTCAAATGACCTTTTTGTGCCATTAAAGCATGGTTTGAGGCTTATTATAACATTTTTATACAAACCTGTTTTAAACAAATGTATTAACAGACATTTTTATCAAAAGATACTAGAGAGATTTCAGGAATGAGGAGTTACATTCTCTTTATATCTTGTTGCCAGAAATTACTCTTTTTTTTTTTTTTAAGATATTTATTTCTTTGAGAGAGAGAGTGAGAATGAGAGAGGTCACAGAGGGAGAGGGAGAAGCAGACTCACCGCTGAGCAGGGAGCCCAACGCGGGGCTCGCTCCCAGGACCTCGGGATCACAACTCAAGCCAAAGGCAGATACTTAACCAACTGAGCCACCCAGGCACCCCCCAGAAATTACCCTTGAAGCAAAATAAGTCCTGCCTGAAATAAAAATAAATGAGAACACAGCGTATGTACAGTTTTGATCTATGCAATTAGTGACTTATTATTATTACTTTATGAAAATGGGTTCATTTTATACACATACATTTCTGCAATTGGATTTTCCCTCTTAAAAAGTATTGAGACCATCTTCTATATAAAACACATAAATAACATAAGAAATGCCATTGTGTATGTGGGTAAAGATATGTCAGTAATATATTTTGATGGATCTGTTTTGATGGACATTGGGTTGTGTTTTCTTTTTTTTCTACAGTGAATGTCAAATGTACTTGTCTACTTGTTTAAGCTTTTCCATTGCAAGAATTCTTAAGCCACATGTAATGAGCAACTTTAATATTTTTTACGGTTGCCTCCTTGTCTTCCTAAATGACTGTTGAACTCCTACCAGGTGGGGACTGGATTCTGGAAAAGGAAGACTCTTCCTCCCGTCTTTGTCAACATTATCCTTTCCATCCTTGGTCATCCTAAATAGTGTAAAATACAGTGTCTCATGCACATCCTTAATTAATAGGAAGCTGAGCATTTTTCATCTGTTCATGGAACACTTATTCATATTACTCTGTGGACTGTTTTTCTTAAACTTTTGTTTATTTATTCGTATCCTTTCCCTGTTCTAGTTAGTTGTTCATCTTTTTTTCTAATGAAATAAATTGTTTTTTCTACTCTGAAGTTTAAGATCACTAATGCTTCTCTCTAATTGTAGTATCCAAACCCCTCATTTTTTACCATTAATATTTATTTATCAGTAATTTGTGGATCATTTCAATTTCAAACTAGAAAGAAATGAATTGACCTTAAATAGTGATAATGTATTGATTTTCAAAGGACTGTAGTGCATTAACTTTTAGGGCATTGGATTTACAAAGTAAACTATTTAAATATTAGATCTTCAATAGTAACAGTATAGAAATTTTACATGCACATAGACACATATGTGTATGTATATGTATGTTTGTGTGGCAAAGTATGAGAAATACTTAAAAATTCAGTGACTATTCAGTGACTATTATATAATGTTGTAAGTTGTTTGGCTTTATTTCCCTGATTTGGGCTTTCATTTTTGTATATTAGTAGGAAAAGTTTCTGAAAATTTTTCCAGTCTCTCATAGTCAAGGAAAGGACACTTAAATACGTTATTTTGGATTGACTTGCATTCTGTTACTACACTGTCTCCATTTCTAGAGTGGGATCCTTAAATAAGAGTATTTATGTTTTGGAATAATCCTTTTCAATACTCAGCTTACTTAAGAGAACAAAAACCACTTTTGCATTGCTGTATTTCAGAAGTACCCTTTTCCTTTCTTTGTGTGATCCAAGCTGTTTCTCAAATCTGACACAGCACCAGGGAGTCCTGATTTATTTCACTTAGCTTCGAGGTATGTGAATTTAGGAAAGTGAGGGAGAAGAATGGAAAGAGGACTTTCAGCCACCAAAGATAAACATATTTGAAATCAAGCAGTACCTGTATCCTTTGCTTTCACCATCAAATGCGTGTATTCTAATCTAACCCTCTTGGGTTTTCTCCTTAGGTCAGTGCCTAATAGATTTTTACATCATAGGTTATATAACACTCCCTCTTTCCACACCTGAAAAATGTAGTATCTACATAGTCTAGGCTTGAAAATTCATTAAATTCCATTGCAAAATATTTTTTAGTTTTTTTTTTTAAAGATTTTATTTATTTATTCATTCGACAGAGATAGAGACAGCCAGCGAGAGAGGGAACACAAGCAGGGGGAGTGGGAGAGGAAGAAGCAGGCTCATAGCAGAGGAGCCTGATGTGGGACTCGATCCCAGAACGCTGGGATCGCGCCCTGAGCTGAAGGCAGACGCTTAATGGCTGAGCCACCCAGGCGCCCCTAAATATTTTTTAGTTTTGAGTACAGTTTGTTTCATCAACATTGAGCTGCGTTCTGTTTCCCAAGCCCTGTGCCATCTCACACCTTTATGTGTGGTGTGTCTGCCACAGAAGGACACCCTCCACCCCTCTTTCTCCAGGTGATCTACTCCTGGTCATTCTTCTACATCCATTGCAGATGACATGTCTTCCTGCAAAACTTCACCCACCCTCCAGATGGACTTTAATACTCTGTTCCATGCACTAACTCAGTACCTTATCCATACGTAGGTTTTGGCACTCTTCGTGCTTGTGTTGTGTCAGCCTAGGCATTTGTCTTTCCTTCCCGACTGTGAGCTCATGGACCCGTGTCCAAGGCCAAGATGTCTTACTCCCTTCCGTGTGCGTGGTGGCTGCCAGGAAGGTGGAGTTATACATTATAAGTTAAAGTTTACATTATCATTTAAGTTTAGAATAAATTTGAAATTAATTCAACAGTGATTTAAGTCTTTCTGGTATCTTTTGAATAGCTTTTGAGAAAGTGAAAAACGGCTCTGGCAGCTAAGCCACAGTATTCCCAATCGAACATAAATACCTCTCACAGAATATAAATAATCACACAAGGCTACTCCTTGAGTATGTATGAAGCGAGACAGAGACAAGGACGCTGTGCAACCACAGAAGTAATTAAACGCCCTTCTCTTATGACTGACATGAGTGATTGTTGCTGCTTTACCAATGATGACTCCAACTCAGCTTTAGTCCTCTGCCTTCTAGATTAAATTTGCCAGAATAATGAATTGCCCCCACTTCCTGACAACTTCCATTCCAAATTTGGGCTCTACTTTCCTAGGCCCTCTGTGGAATCACTCAGAACAAATCTAAGTTCTATAATAAGCGTCTTATAATTTCCTCTTAAGATGTCCAGTTCCTTTATTGAACTCTTCGCCTTGCTACAGCTAAAGAAAGCATGCTTTATTTACTGCAGATGTGTTCCTGGTGGTATTTGGCTAGTGGACACTCTAGTGAGTGTTGGAGGAACTTAAGAAAGAAGCATGGACCTCAGTCTCCGCCGCTTGGATACTTAAGAGTTTGGCCAGGGCTTCCTGCCCCACTCACTTTAAACTTATTATTTTTTTTAATGGCATCGTTTGCCCTCAGGTCTAGACCAGTTCAGAGGAGGAGGAGTGTGCAAGCCACAGCCAAAGAAGCTCTTTAGGAGTCGGTAGTTCCTAGTGTGGATCTCAAAAGGAGGGATGGGGTGGGGCATTCTGTATAGGAAAGGCTCAAAGCTGAGACGGACCACTGTTTGCCAGAGGAAGGGAACAGGCTGTTGGAGGAAAGGGAGAGTTGGAAGAGTTGGTGACCGGTAAGGTTGAACTGGTGGGGCAGGTCAGTGAGGAGCTTGACCTCATGAGAACTCATCCATGGTGTGGACAGTAGGGAGGCTGGGGTAGGGGTACTCACAGGCCATGACTGATAGCTATCATAGGAATGGGATAAAGACTGGAAGATGAGTATAGTACATCATATTTAATGACAGTGGGATCTAGGAGACTTCTTAGAAGGTGAATCAGCAGAACATGGTGGTTTGACAAAAGCAAGGAGTTGGCTGCGGTAGCAGATGCTGGTGATGTGCTTTTAGCTCACCCGTGAGCTTCCCTGTGGTGGGCATTTCCCATTCACACTGACCGCTTCCCGCGCTAAGTGCTGGGAGCCTGAGCTCCTCTCCCAGAGCACTTTGTTCAGCACTGTGGGAGCTTTACTCTTCTGGTTCAGGGCAGCCTAGAAGTGCTGGTGCCGGCAAATGAACTCTCCCAGGGGCAGCCTTCAGCCAGTGAAGGACTGGAATCAGAAAACAAATGTCCATTTTCCCCTTCTGTCTGTGGGACAGTTGTGAGTATGTTATTCATGTCCCCTCACAATACCCCTGGGGGATTGAGTCCCAGCAGTGGCTTCTCTGTCCCACTTCCTTCACCGGCTTTCCTCTCTCTTCAGTGATATTTTCCTGACTCCCTGACTGGGCTCCCTGGGATCACCTCCTGAATAAACTGTCTCAGGTAACACACACTAACTCAGGTCCTTGTCTCAGTGTCTTTTGCAGGGACACCCAAACTAAGGTAGGTTATCCCGGATGATTGGGATGATCATTATGCTGTGACAAGTGGAGTTGGTATACTTTCCATTGTTAATTAATGATACTGTGGTTTAGTGAAAAACTGACTGTTGTCATCCCCAAGTGTGTTCTATATGTCAGTGCAGAAATATGGCAAAAATGATTTAGAGTTCACGGCTCATTTTGAGAAAAAAATAATGCTCTAGACCATCTGCAAAAGTATTAAAATGATCCCAAGTGGAGCATAGGTACTTAAAGCAGTTTCCAGGCACATCAGATTGTTGTCAACAAAAAGAAAAATATATACCAGGGGAAAAGCAAGAAGAGAGAAAAGTCGGAGAACCCACGATTTTGGTAGGTTAGAGAAAAGAATGTCAGTGGGTGAGCAGGGCAGGAACCTTGAGCTCCCTCACCTGGGTGTGATCCAGGTGGGTTAGGGATCCCAGGCCCTTGGCAGCTACACTGTGATTCCTGCCTGGTTAGGGAGCATTGATTATTGATCACAGGGGAAGGGACCCAGCCATGGGATCATTTCTGTCCACTTGCTGTTCTCCCCTGAAACTCATGGTTAGTGATTTGAGCCAAGTTAGGAAAAATATTTCCGTTACTAACAATATAGTTGTTAAGTGTGCTCTGTGGGGATTCCGAAATATTTGCTTGACAGTAATAAGCATTAGAATTTCATTCTTTTCCTATTTTTCCTCATGATCACATTAGCATCCAAATATTTTGAAAGTCAGCACTTGATGGAGTTTTATAGATAAATGGCACGAAAATTGCTTATAACTAAAGGAAGCTGTGTATCCATCTGGTTTCCATGAATAATCACACCTGCGTTCTACAGAGTTTGGAACTGATGCCTGACTGAAAAGATGCCCACACAGGGGTGGTCCTGTCCATTATGTTCCCTATGAATCCTTGGCTTTCCTGTGTCTCGTGTTCCATGTGAAACTTTATTCTAGAAGGGAAGGAATAGCATTTATTGGGTTTTTTTTTTCCCTCCTAAAACCTGTTAGAGACTCTTAATTCTATTGAAACAAGTTTAAATCATGGTCACATTTGTGACCTTTGAGAGAAGCAACAGAATCTAGAAAGGAACAGGCAGGAACTAATGTTTAGGGGTGCCTATCTGTGAAAGAAAATGTTAATAGCGTGGTTGCTTGGCACAATCGTGAAATGAATTTACTGTTTCTTTTTTTTTCTTTTTCATAAGAATAATAGTTACGTGAGTGAATTAGGCTGAGAAAATACAGAGATGAAATTGACACTAGAGAAAATAGGGCAGACCTTAGGATGGAGCTATGTCTTACAAGGGTAGGGCCAGGCTTCTGTAGGTGTTGGGGCTGGGTTAATTAGCCTTGGACTTTTGACCTCACTTTGTGAGTACTTCTACCAACACTGGGCTCATTTGAATGAAATAACCTATGTCAATTTATGGTTTCTATAGTCCCCATTAGACTCTGCCAGATATGGTCATGGATTTAAAGATTGAGGTCACCAATTCTGCCAGGTACCTGTTCAGTAGAATTCTTGGCTTATATAGTGTGTTCTCAATAAAATGTTTATTAAACTGGTTTGAACGTATATTTCTGAGTTTGGTGAGAAGGAAGAGAGAAGAGTAGCAATTATGATAGATTTAAGGTAAAGGGGAGAAAATGGAGTGTAAATTTCCTTATTTTTATTAGTCTATTTGGTAGGGGGGTGACTTGGAGACTTGAAGAAACTTGGGAAGGTTCAGGACAGCTTTTTATGGAAAATGCAATAGAGATGAATTAAAAAACTTGCCAAACCAAATTAGTATCCAGCTAAGGTTGCATAAGATAACTTTGCATTCAGATTTCTTAGGACACTTATATGCTTTTTTCCCCAGTTCTTTGCTCAGCAGTTGAAAACATAGGGGGACCTGTAGTGGAAGATGGTAATATGGGTAGGGCAGAAAGCCAGAGAGGGGGGAATTTTTAGGGTGTGTGATGAGAGGGCGAAATGGATGACCTTGGGGTGTGATGGTGCAGGGAAATTTTAAGCCAGCAGGGAAGCTGGAGAGAGGCAGGGAACTGGTAGTCATAACAGCCTAGAGAACTTGAAGGGTTGGGGTATTCAAGAGTTACATTGGTAGGAGGTTGTAGCCACAGAAGTAGCCGTCAAGTTAGAAGTCTTAAAAGTGGAATAGGTGAGATTATAATGAGGTTCATTTCATGGTTGGGTTTGTGGGTTACTAATGTATACCCAGTTTTACAATTTAGTAATTCTCAGCACCTTTAGGATAGCTTAGCAAAATTAAATTGGATTCTTTAAACAAGCAGTAAGAAACTTGTCAATGAGTTAAAACCAACTAAGATGGAAACAGTGTCAATATGACTCTAGTTTACTAAATTCTATGTGATTTTAAAGCTGATTAACCAAGCTAATTTTCCTTTGGTAGTTGACTTTCATGTATGGAAGAATGACTTATGTAACAATGAGCTAGTGATATTGCTAGCCAGTTTTAAAATGTTACATGTGCAAACACCTCATAACTTACGCATGTTTTCCAGTGAGAATTACATCATAGGTTGAAAGAAAATAAATGCATCCATGGCTCTTAAATGTTACATAATCTAGGAACTTCATAACTTCCTAGTTACGTAATCTGAAGTCATTATATAATCTCCTGACTCCTTACAAGGGGAAAAAAGTTATATTTCATATAGAAATTCAATAAAATGATTGGATAAAGTACAGGGTGTGTGTGTGTGTGTGTGTGTGTAATTTTGCAAATACACAAATGCTTAAGTACTAGTTAGAGTCGCTCGTACATCTCTCTGGCTGCTTCCCTTACAGCATCCCAATGAACATGTAGGTCTCCTTTCATTTCCAGAACATGAAAAGCTGTGACCTGTGCCAGCCCAAACCCAGGATTCTTGGGGTCACAGGGAATGTTCTCTGCCCCGTCAGCATTTCCTTCTCTTCCTGGCCTTTGACTCTGACTGAGTGGCCGTTTATGCTCATCCTCTGAATTGGTCGCTTGAAGAGGCAGAGTTTGTTGGTAGCTTCCAAGATGTGTAGGGTTTGGCTTTCAGACCGGTAGTCCCCAGAAAATGTCTGTCCTTAGCATGGCTGCCTCTGTCCTGATGAGGCAGACGGGGTATGTTCAAGTTTTTGATTCTTCTTGTACCTGCCATTACTCATCATGAGATCCAGCCTCCCTTATTGAAAAAGAAGTTCAAGAGATGAAGGCAGATCTGAGTCTCTGAGGATCTCGTTGCCAGACCTGACTGTGTCTCTTCCTTTGCTGCCTAGTGTCTTATTTGAACTCACACACCTGTCTGATGCAGGTGTAAGCTGACATTCACTAACTCCCTTTGAAATACACGTACAGTTTGCTCAAATCCCTCCCCATTTGCAGTGAAATTTGGAGTCCTTGATATCAGTTTGGTAGGAGTGGGTTTTGGGAGACATTCATCTAGTCATTTCTACCTTATTTAAAGTGTGGCATGGGACACCTGGGTGGCACAGTCAGTTAAGCATCCAACTCTTGATTTCAGCTCAGGTCATGATCTCAAGGTCATGAGATTGAGCCCTGTGTCGGGCTCTGTGCTCAGTGTGGAGTCTGCTTGAGATTCTCTCTCTCCCTCTGCCCCTCCCCCATGCACACATGCTCAGGCTTTATCTCTCTTATTCTTTCTCTCTCAAAATGAATAAATAAAATCTTAAAAAAAAGAAAAAGTGGCTTAATTTTCTGTCCTGTTCTTGTTACTATGTAGTAAAGACAAGGACACAGACTTTTCTTTTGGATTTTCTTTTTGCAAATGTCAACCGTACAGGACATGTGCATTTGTGGGAGACTTTTTTTTTTTTCAAAGATTTTATTTATTTATTTGAGAGAGAGTGTGAGAATGAGAGAGCAGAAGCAGAAGGAGCAGCAGAGGGAGAGGGAGAAGCAGGCCCTGTTGATCAGGGAGCCCAATGTGGGACTCAATCCCAGGACCCTGGGATCATGATCTGAGCTGAAGGCAGTCGCTTAACCGACTGAGCCACCCAGGTGCCCCATTTGTGGCAGACTTAAATGTGTGGGGCAGCAAGAGATTTTGCTTAGCCTGCTGTTTCTGTCTGAGACTTTCCTCTTTCTGACAGCCCCCACCCTACAGCAGTCCCCCGATTCCAGGATCTGCCCGAGTATAATTCAGCAAACATTTAAAAACATCAGATTATCTCTCTACCTTCATTTTGTTTCAGGTCCCCATTTGGGCTTCTTTGAAGTATGGCTCCTCTGTTCTAGGTCCTAGCTTGTGAAGTTATTTTCTCCTTCATCGGCCAGTCTTTAAGAGGAGCGAGGTGGAAATGTATTTTACCCCTGGTATGAGCACATCATATAAGAAGGCGGAAAAAGGCTACTTTTAAAATTAAGTAGCATGTGTTTTTTTGTGTGTGTTTGCTTGTTTTGCCTTTATAAATCCACCTGATTCTTGAATCTTTCAGATTATGGACCTGTGCGCCCCTGTTTAATCCAAGGTGCTTCCCTGGATGCCTCAGGTTTGCTAGCCTGGATGGCTGGTCTTGGCCCTGTAAATGTGGCGCAGTCTGAGGAGACATTCACTGTAGGCTCTTGGTTTCCCAGAGACATGTTTTTAGGGAAAAGTTAGCAAAAAAAAAAAAATGTTATGCTGACAGTTACTGAAGACTTTATTATCATTTTTATTGATGTTTCTTAACAATGTTGCGGGGAATGGTTACACACTCAATGCATTAAAAATGCCCTTTATAAATGGGGATGCCAACACCAACTTTAATGTAGATGTTAGTGTTGTTTCTACTTATAAAATTAATTATTTAAAAAATTTCTAGTGTTTTCTCATACCCACAGAGGATTAGGATCTGCTTCTTGGGTAATATGGTTTTCATTAGACTGAAAATTTACTAGTTTGAACAAGACTTCTCTTTCCTTTAAAATTCAGTCTTTGCAGCCTTAAATGGGAAGAATTAGAAGTAAAATGAGATCAGATGACAAGCATGGCTATTTTCTTCCAATAAGACTATATTAATGGGTTTAATCTTTTAACGTGTTTCAATAATATTAATAACAAAGTAAAAATAACAGGAACCACTATCACTGATTGAATACCTACCCAGTGAGGCATTGGATTATGTGAGTTTTATACTTTATCTCACTCTCACAAATAACAGTTCTTTGGGGTGAGCATCTCATCTCAGCTGCAGAAACAGAGGCTCAGAGAGCTCTGCCTGGTTCCGTCGGGTTCCCTGACTGGGATTTGCATCTGCACTTCATTCAGCTGGGTAGTTCATCCTCTTCACAGTGCTTGGAGTTTCTGGACTAGAACTCTGGACCTGACGTTGTATGCTCAGACAACACATGCATATGCTGACCGCTTAAATAGTTAAATCTTTTTGATTTAGCACATAATGTTGTTATTACATACCATATGCACATGTGTAGCCCCCATCCATCCTGTGTCTGTACACTGAAAAGAAACTGATTGATTGTATTTTCTTTGACACAGTTGGAATTGGCCTCCCTCCCGCCTTTTTTTTTTTGGTCATCATCTTAAGAATGTACATTACCAGGGAATGTTCTGCAGTTGCTTCTTCAGGTTGAATAACTCAATTGATGGTAAATATCTTTTCATCTGTGTACAAAGGAACAAGTTTACCCCAGGGAAAATCAGATCTTCAGGCTGTTGTTCTGTAAAATGAAACTTTTTCCTCCTAGAACTTGGCAGAGTTGAGTCTAGGAGGAAAATAGTATGTGTGTGGGTGGGAGATGGAGGAAGTGTGGAGAAGTTGACTGAGAATTGTAAGCAATTGATTTAAAAAGCAAGCGTAAATGCTAATCTTACAGAGCTTTACAACTGTATCTCACTAATGTTAATGTTGGCCTTTGGAAGATGATAGAATTTGGTATTCTTTTCATTACAAAACTCCATTGAATTTTACTGAAAGAAAATGGAATTTTCCATGGCATAGTAACAGAATATTATAAACATGATTAAAATGCTAAATCTTGACTATATTTTATGCATTTACTTCTCCTCGAAGAAGCTGGATGCATTAAGTATGCAAAGTCTGACCAGGTAGATAGTTAAAGTGGTTTTCATACTTTCGAATTACAAGAGGATTCATAGCAAAGTTTTATTAAAAAGTAGATCCTTTTTTGTACTGAAAATATACTCTTTAGAAACTGGATTTATATTTATTTAGCAGCACATCTGAATGATATCATTTAACAGCTCCTTAATCAACAAACTATTAACGTATAGGGAGATGGTAGTTATAATAAGCTTAACCTTTAATTTTCAAATTATGAATCCCTGAAAATAAAGACTTTGTGAAACCATCACCAGCCCTTAAAGCAGTGCCTTGTGCAGAGTAGGTGTTCCAAACGTTTTGTGAGAGCATGTGTGAATGAATGGGAACATGTGTGATTGATGCCTGGATCAATGAGTTGATGTGTGAATCCATAAGCTTAACACCTCCTTTTGCTGCCAGTGCAACTATTCCCCTTCTCTTCCCTGTCTCCTTACTCTGGTATATTTAGATGCAAGCTCAGAGAACATGCTGTCTTAAAACTAGAAGAATAAACCCAGGCACAAAATCCAGATAGATTTTGGTGGTGATTTATGTTATGGGGGGTGGTGTTGGTAGAATAGCCTGAATTTCACCTGGCATAGCCTCAGCTCTCGAGACAGTCTGATGCTGTGGGATCTACTGGTTGCTGTGGCTTGTTGGCCATGTAGCTATTCGTGTTGTTCTCTTGGTGACCTGCTTACCCACCTTTTGAGATTCAGTTAAAACAAAATAAGTCAAAATGGCTAATTGGCCACTGAGGTTGTTGCTGGGTCAGTCATTCTGGCTTTGTGAATACATGTCTGGCCTTGATTAACCTGGAAAGACTTTTTTCCCTGCCGTAAAGATCTTTCACTGTAGTCCAGGTAATGGTTAAGAGCCTGACGTCTTGATCCAGCACTGCATATATCGGACTCCTGGCTTAGCTATTGATCGACGATGAAACAGTGGGCAGTGGGCTTACTGTCAACCTCTAGACTTCTTGTCTGTAAAATGGGAGTTCAAATAGTAGTTACTTCTTAGGGGATTTGTATTGATGTCTGCCTTAGGTAGGAGAAGCTACGCTTCTATCCATGGGAGTGTTGTCGCTACTCTGCACCGCGGTCTGGACAAAAAGGAGGAAGATTTTAACACATAGCTGGGGCCATATTTAATAATTCGTCTGTCACTGCCTTTCGTCATCTGCAACTGTTAGGGAGCAAACACCCTTTCTTTGTGACTTGCCAGCTTGGCAGGGATTTTAAGTCACTGTTTCCATCCAGGTGCCAGTGTTTAATTAAACTCTTCAGAGTCTGTGATCATTATGATAAAAATGTTCATTCGGGAAAAGTTTGAAAATGCTTTCTGGTTAGAATGAGATTTTTGGCATGCTTTGACTGTGGTCCTTGGCTATAAATTCCTGAAATGCTGACATAGTTGAATTTATTTTGTTTAAACGCAATTGCTAACATTTCCAAGTGTCCATATGGACTCGATAAATACTTTGCTTCTGCTTACCTTATATGTGAACCGGACGAAGAGGAATGATTATGATTTGAGGAATCCTGAACATTTTTCCTCATTTAGCTTGATGCTGAAGTGAACTGGAAATATTTCTTTGTCATCATAATTTTGGGGTTTCAAAAGTGTTTGGATTTTCAGGAAATCGGTGGTAACTTTATATTAGCTGAGAAAAGTGGGTTTTAAAATTCTTAGTGAAGAGGCAAATGATCCTTTTTCTCGTAGGAAAAACTTTTTCAGGGGAATTTGCTGCCAAGTTGTCTGCAGTGGCTTCAGGCATAACTTGACCTTCTGGCACATCGAGAAATTGTTTTCTTTGTATAAATATTAAATCAATATTTTAGGAAGGGTGGGTAGTATATGGTATGTAGTGCAAGGGCACAAAAACAATCAGCCATGTGTATTTCCACATCTACAAGCAGATTTGGTTTCTGTAACCCTCAGTCAAGCAGATCTTATGGAATGAATTTTCATTCCCTCACTGGTTGCATACAAATTCTAATTCTCCGGTAAATAAATCACAATGGCCTTTCTGACAAAGGTAGACAGTGAAAAATAGTATGAGGCAATAGAACATCCACTCTTAAGCAGAAGTAAATTGCTTTTTTGTCTTTTACCCTATAAAAAAGAAAAAAAATGATTTAAGAAAACAGCTCTAAAATATGTATGATGTTAGACTATGTTCTTTTCACGGCTGTTTTTATTTCGGACTGTAGTAGGTACAGCTTGGAACCTGTAGTCTCCTGTTTGGATGCCATGGTAGGGAGGTATTTTCTTCCTTTTGCTTTTGATACTGAAAATACCCTCCCTCTCTGCCTTGGCTGCTCCATAGGCAGAGGCACCTACAATTATGACATGCTACACACCGTGAAGGCATTTTGATGCCAGCCAAATTTTACAGGGCACAGTCCTCACATGTGCATTTAGGGCCATCTAATGAAGGGTTAGTATTACTTGTGCCTAACAAGCATGTCCATTGAGACAGGCAAAGAAAGTAAACCTTTTTTTTTTTTTTTTTTTCCTAACAGCCTGCTGTGTCCCTACCATTGTGCTAGGTCACAGCCACCCTGTCAGGTAGGAATTACCATTCCCACTTATGATTGGGAAACTCTCCAAGTAATAGGTGCTGGTTTTAGAATCCAAGGCCCACATGCCACATCAGCCACCTCACTGGAATTCATAGTGAAGTGAGGTATTCAAAGTCATTCGTGAATATTGTCATGCTTGGAAAGAAATTCACAGAATTCCAATCTGTTGTCCCAAACTGTACCCTTTGTACCGTTAGGTCACTGGATTGAAATGAATTTCTCCAAGGTACCTTATTCTTAGCCTCGTCTAGCATGGACTAGGATCTCCCTACCTGTGTTCCCCGTTCCGTGTTCCCTCCTCAGGTGCATAATCTCAGCAGTTATTCTTGACCCTTCTTTCTCTCACCGCCCACATTTCATCATGACTGAGCACTGTCGAGTCATCGCTGTGTCAGTGGGAGGAATGCCCACGGTTCACATCTGACTCCTGTGAAAGGAAACGTGGTGGGAGAGGGTTGGGCCGAGACCCTCGGACTATGACGGATCTGACAGCACCTCGGCTGGTCCAGCAGGAGTGCTGGAGCAGAAGTTGCCTTTATAGAATTCCTGTTTTGAGCAGAAATGACAAGATCCTGATATGCTGCTGTGCTCAGTCATTGGCTGGGAGCTGCTGGGGAAGAGTGTGACCTGGGCTTAAAAGCTGAGGTGAATCCTGAAGGCGCTGCAACTGGAGACAGCCCCCTGGCTCCCCTCTTGCAGCTGCTCTCCATGAGCGCCCCTCAGCAGCCCCTAGCGCCGTCCCAGTCTGCTCACCCACAGCTCTCGTACTCTGGCGGGTCCCTGTTTGTGTTCCGCTCCGGTTCATCCGCTGTGCTAACCCCTTGTTTTCTTTTGATTTTTAAGACGCTGGCTTTATTCAACAAATGCAGATAAATCAAAAAGTTGCTTCTTGCTAGCAAGAAGCTGGAGGTAAGACTATATTTAAAATGGATTTGTACAGGTCATATTGAATAAACCGTCTTTGGCAGAATTATGGCTTATTGGCTGACACATTTTAGGTGACTTGTACACCAAGAAGTAGAGACCCTAAAGGAATTATTACAAAATACCAAGTGATGGCAACAGGAAGAAACTTTCAATAAATTTTCTCTGGTGTGAGTTTTATGTTGCGTAAGATACAAAAATTCCAAAGTCTTATTTAACATGAAAGGATTTATTTCTCTGTCTTCTTTTCTTTTTTCTTTTTCTTTTCTGTTATAGTGTTTTCACTGGAAAATATCTGCTATGACACATGAATGGGATCTGTTTTATCCTCATGTAATTCCATATAAGAATTTTTTAATGAATCTATCTTACACCTGTAGTATTTCCTACCTAATGTCTAGGAACATCATAATACCTGCGTGACAGCCAGGGTTGGGTGACCAGTACACAAACTGAGGTATCGTCCTATTACATCAGAATTTCAAGGTAATTTCCGTCCATAAAAGGCTTCGGGAGTGTCCACTCTGATGATGACCAGACCCCAAGGCTCGGGGAGAAATTCCATAGTGGGTGAGGGTTTATTTTGTTGCCTCATGTTGTTCTTTGTATTCTCTTGTCTAATGAAGTAATTAGTGATCTTGTCATACCTTTATTTTAAACTCTTGGGGAAAAAAATAAAAAAATAAACCCTTGGGCTGAATTCCAGATGGGGCCCTGAATGAATTGTCCACTGTCTGTCTTTTAGCCTCTCATCCCAACTCACCCGGAGTTGGAGAACAGACTCTGAGAGGGAATTTCTCGTGCAAGAATTTGTTTGAGGGGTGCCCTTGAGATCAACACCTTTGGGAAGGAAGGGGGAAAAGAAAGCCTAACTGGATAGAGGGAGAAGTCCAGCTCAAGGTAATCCCAATGGCGGTCTCCCCTTCCCCTAGTGGAGGCCTTGGAGCCAAGTGACCAGGATTTTGTACCCCTGCATTGCAAACTCCCCAAATGCCACTGGAAAAAGGCACAAGCGGACAGGGTAGGTTTCTTCAGCTGGCAGAAATCCACAAAGGAGGCTTATAGTTGAGGGCTTTTGGCCAGCAGCACTCTGAGCATCTTGGGGGAATGAGCCATTCAATCCTACAAGGAGATCTGCGTGGCTCACCACTTGTGCTCTTCTCCATCCACACTGGATTTCTCCCTAAAGCCTCTGGGCCTCCTTGTCTGTTATTTCTTTCACTTAAACTTAAACTTCTTGTTCACTATTTCCCCCTACTTTATTTACTTAACTCCTGTTCACTCTTCAGATATTATCTTATAAGTCTCTCCACAGGAAAGCTCTTACCAATCTAAACTCTTTGTTAATGCAAACCCAAAGCACCCTACATTTTCTTCCACTTTAGCGTCCATCACATTTTCATTTATTCGTTTATTGTCTTTATTCTCTTTATTCTCTTTATTCCCTATGTGAGTAGGCTGTGAGCAGCATGGTGGTGGCATATCCATCCCACTGCATCCCTAAGGGGTAGTACCATGTGGTACATAACAGGTACTCAGTAAATAGATGGCGACTCACTAAAATGGAAAGACGATCAAAATTTTTTGAAATTCTTTTTTGCTTATCAAATTTTCCCTCTATCATGAAAAAACAATTTAAGCAATATGCAAAATTCTGTGGTTACTTTTCTTTTCTTTTTTTTTCCCCTGTGGTTACTTTTCATACTTGCTTTATTCAGCACTCCATCGAGTGTAGCATGCTATTTTTTTCTTGCATTTCTTATTCTTGTGAAAAATCAAGTGCCATATAAATTAGGTGAGTCATCACAGAGGTGAAGATACTGGTCAGTTTGGAGTGTTTATGACTGACTAAATTTGCGTAAGATTTGAGAAACCCTACAATGCTATCTTTCCATTGGATATCTCTGTAATTTATTGCTGCATTTTCAGAAAGTATAAACAAGCAGACATATCTTAAAATTATCTCCATTCTTATTGAAAGACCATATGAAAATAAATACGTATTTACAAAATAGTTAAATTCAAGGTCCCTGTTATGGTGTAGAATTCTTGTGTTACCAGAAGATTTAATGTTAGAAGGTGGAGGTGGACAATAAAGTATCCCCCAAACCGAGAAGGCACTTTGAGACTGGAAACAGGCCACTCCATACAGTTTGCATTGTTTTATTCATGGTAACTTACTGATAGGGGATTGGGCAGGTGACCATATAGTTGTGCAGTTATTCTCTGCAATGTCCAGGCCTTAGTCCATAGATTTTATAGAGCTAGGGAACACAAAGAAGATCTCACTGTAGTAAGATCAAAGGATTTGCGTGGACCTAACTGATTACTAACCTTTAGTTAGATCACATGGCACCACTTGTGCAAAAGGAAGGGGAAAGACTACATTATCTCTAACAAATTCACGTGAGGCAAAAGAAGCCACTCGCCTTCCCAGCCTTGGTGGGCATTTCTAAGGTATGCATTGTAATCTCCAAGGGATACAGAACACTATCCTTAAGAGAGGTCATCAAGGGAGGATGAACAAGATGGAAGGCTAGAGATGGAGCTGGTATGGTCAGCAGTCTTGAACTTACTAAATCACAGTATTCTTTGTTTTCAATTATCCAGTACTTGACAAAGAGAAGTGAGCTGAGTAGTACAAGGAAAATGTAAATTGAAATTAAATTACCGTGTTAATGCAGGATGAGAAACACTGATATGATTGAAGAAGTAAAGAAAATAGACCTGGATTTACAAAACCTTGGTTTAATATTTTCTGTACTTTATTTACAATTTCAATTGCTGTCCAACAGTTCTTTTTTTTTTTTTTTAAAGATTTTTATTTATTTATTTGACAGAGATAGAAACAGCCAGCGAGAGGGAACACAAGCAGGGGGAGTGGGAGAGGAAGAAACAGGCTCATAGCAGAGGAGCCTGATGTGGGGCTCGATCCCATAACGCCGGGATCACGCCCTGAGCCGAAGGCAGACGCTTAACGACTGCGCCACCCAGGCGCCCCTGTTCAACAGTTCTTACGTGAAGTGCAGGATTTTCCCCCTATTGTTTGTTTTTGAGATATTATAGATAAATTTTAGCTTAACAGACTCCTGTGTCCTTAGAACTAATCTTTCATAAACTGAGTTTATAGGTCTGTCAAAATAAATAGAAAATAGACATATATCCCTTATAAGGTAATTTTATACTTTCTCCTTTTCTGAGGAAATAAAAACACATGATAATTTCTTTTGGTACTATAAGAGATTAGTATATAATTCTGAGGTGAATAGCTCCTGTAAAATGCCCCTGATTAAATAAAGAAGGCTAGCCCTTTGAAGTTCACAGTCTGAGCAGATCTGGTTATTTGCTCTGTAGAGAAGTTATCCAATCGCCCTAGCTTTTTGATACTCTATTGTAGCTTATAGAATTTGCACGTTGGCCAAGGAGTCAGAAGATCTGGATTTGGGTCCTCACCAGACAATGTCTAGCTGAGTTCACTTGACCTTTTTGACCAAATTCCTCATCTGTAAAATAGGAATAATGACTCCTCCTTCATTGGGTAGCTGTAGGGTTTATATGCAGGAATCTGCAGGGAGTGCCCTGAGGAGTTCTGGCACAAGCTCCCCCAGCGAATAGTAGCTATTATTATTATGACCAGTGCCTGGAAATAGCATATGTTTTTATTTCCCAATTTCAAAGTTAATTTTTGAAATGAAGGTTTATTTCCCCATTGAATTCTAAAAGTTTTGCACATGTATAAAGAAAACAATGTTACAATTTAGAAATTATATTCTCGAAACTTATGAGAGTCTTAAAATTTTTTGGCTGTTCCCCGAAACTCCTTTGACATTTAGAAGTTGTCAAGACACCATCAGGTATTTCAAAATGAGATCAGGTCTGATTCATTTGGATGAATCCGCTGGTTTCTGAATTTATTTGATTATGTTGAGGCTTTTTGTTCCCAGTTTTTCCCTGGATTGTGTGTGTGTGTGTGTAAAATCAAGAACAGTATGTAGTGGGTGGGATTTGGGTGAAAAAAACTCTTTAGGAATGAATAATTTCTGAATCACTGTTTCTATCTTTTTCACTTTTGTTCCTGAGTTTTAATAGTTCCCCAGGATAGAGTTGAGACCAAAGTGCCACGGGAGTCCACAAAAGGAGTGACTAACTCATTGGAAGACCTCATAGAAGAACTTACATTTGGGTTGGCTTTGAAGGTTGAATTGTTTGCCAGTGGAGAAATGGTTGGGTGTGGGGTGGCTTTTACACACCAAGAAAGTGACATGTGAAAAGGCAGAGCCTTGAAAGCACACATATTTCATTAACAGAGAATTAGCTGCTGGGACCCTACAACACTGCAGTATAAATGCTGCCCCCAGAACTGTGCAGGAGTGGCCTCAAATGGGAGAGGGTGTGTCAAGACACTGGGAAAGGACTTGGGGCCAAATTGAGAAGGGTGTATATTCTAAGGAATGTGTTCTTTACCTGGAAGACATACTCATATTTACACCTCAGATAGGTTTCTGGGTGGAGAATGAGCTGAAGAGGTGAGAGAATAAATGAGTTGTTGGAAGGTGTTGCCTTTAAGCCAGATGAGACATGAACTGTGGTGACAGGAATACAAATAAAAGAGGTCAGAAGTGGGACACTTAGGCAATAGAATGGATTTGTAAGAGAAAGATTTTCATTAATATGTACATGATATATCATGAGCTTTAACCTCATGACAGCCCCATGAAATAGGTTGTATTCTGCAACTGATTTTTTTTAGAAGAAATGTTAATACATTCCTTAAAAAGGAATACTGTATCGATGGACTTGGGCTGCGTCCATATCTTGTCTATTGCAAATAATGCTGCAATAAACATAGGGGTGCATGTATCCTTTCAAATTAGTGTTTTTGTATTCTTTGGGTACATTCCCAGGAGTGCAATTATTGGATCATAAGGTAATTCTACTTTTACTTTTTTGAGGAACCTCCATACTGTTTTCCACAGTGGCCGCACCAGTTTGCATTCCCACCAACAGTGTACGAGAGTTCCTTTTTTCTCCACATCCTCAACAACACCTGTTGTTTCTTCAGCTTTTGATTTTATCCATTCTGACAGGTATGAGGTGATATCCTATTGTGGTTTTGATGAATAGATAAAGAATATGTGATAGATATATATCTCTCTGTGTGTATACACAATGAAATATTTTTCAGCCATAAAAAAGAATGAAATCTTGCCATTTGCAACAACATATATGCTTCTAGAGAGTATAATGCTAAATGAAATAAGTCAGAAAAAGACACATACTCATGCAGAATTTAAGAAACAAAACAAGCAAACAAAGGAAAAAAATGACAAACTAAACAGGCTAAACTATACAGACAGAGGGCTACCAGAGGGGAGGTGGTTGGGGGGATGGGTTAAATAGGTGAAGGGGATTAAGAATACACTTATCATGAGCACTGAGTAGTATATGGAATTGCTGAATCACTATATTGAATGCTCGAAACTAATACAACACTGTAAATTACACTAGAATTAAAATGTAAAAATTCCTAAAAAGGAATACTGAGGGCAAATAAGTGGAAAAGAGTAAAGAAAGTGAAATAATTTTTGCTCTAATAATGTTATTTCTCATAACCTTTCATCTATGTTTTGTGAATTCTAAGAGAAAAATGTAGAATAATGAAAGTATATCTCAAAACTTATTTATTTGATTTTAAAGAAATTTCTTATAAGACTCGTATTGAGAGAAGTCTTATTATATCCTCACTTTACAAACTAGGAAACTGCAACTTAAGATTATATATCTTGTCCAAGGATTTTATACTTCATAAGAAGCCCTTTATATTTAAATCCATGCTGTTTGTTTTATATGATAGTATCCCTATTGAAATTGTTGGGATTTATGGTTTGAGGCTGGGAAACAAGTCAAGACTAACTTAGAGGCTTCTGGTTTGAGTGACCACAGTTGTCGGCATTTTTAACTAAAATAGGAAATCTGAGTGAAGGAGCAGTTTTGTTTTTGTTTTGTATGTGTGGGAATGGAATGGATAGTCATTTCAGCTTTGGACTTGTTGCGTTTGAGTACTTGGTGGAGACGTCTAGTAAGTAATTGGAATACCAACAAAATGAAAGGTATATTTTTGGAGGTGACAGAACTGTAACATTGTTTGTTATAAAACGAACCATTAGAATTCGGATATTCAGTTTTATTGTGGCTTTAAATAAAAGTTTCTAAGTTGATGTCCAAAACTGCCAAAGTAGTCACTTTGAAGACTCTTGCTTTTTTCTAGACAGAGTTTTTACTTAGTAGCCAACCATCATATTTCATTTTGTGTGTGTACGTCTATAGAAAACCTTAAGAAAAAAATCTTCAGTAATTTTCTTTAGTGTGAATTATACTTGGTGGCCCTTACAGGGAATTTTAAAGATTTCTTGACACTAGTTAGTGTCCATGTGAATGAATTGTTGTATCTCAGTGATATTCTGAAAAGTTGTTCACCTCTGCCATGAGGTTATCTATATGATTTTCAAAAAAACTTTTGCTACTAGTGTGTCTCATTCAGCTTTGGTTTGATCTGCTTAAAGGTTTATACTTCGTTATTATTAGATAATGGTTGATTGAAATTAATATTCCTAATTTTCTGTCATCCCTTCTATTATTATTTTTGTCCTCAAGTTACTAGAGAACTAGCTATCAGATCAATAGTTTTAACCCTCTCTCCCCTCAAATGGTCAGTGTTATAAATGAGGTAGACATTTGCACACGCTGGGAGGCATAGAGTAAATGTCAGTAAGCAATATAAATAAAATAGTTATGTCAATTTAGAAGGCACTTTTGCTAGGTGGGCATTGGTCATGGTTTTATAGCTCATTTGTTCCTTGCAGGATGAGGGCTTAAAGGGCATTCAGGTAGTGTGTATGGTGGGGGAAATTCAGAGGGACACACAGCATATGTACGGAATAACAAGCAGGCTGATGCGGCTGGAATGCAGAGTTCATGGAATAGTGTAGTTGGAGACAGGCTTAAAATAAGGTGCCTTGGAACCAGATGGAGGAGGACTTTGTGATATGTGATTTCTTAAGAAAATACAATCTCCAGGTGTCTTAATTAGTACTAGTCTGGCTATCACCCTTCTGTGGACAAGTGAGAGTTTACTAGGCCAGTGAAATTAGAGCTGATAAAATGTGTGCATATGCTTCCAACTAATTGGGAACCAGGTTTTCCCTTCTTCCCACTTGAATTTTTATTTCTGATACCCTTTGATTTCATCATTTGGGCAAATTTTCTGTTTTGATGGTGATTTTCTGATAAGCTTAAAGGAAAAGATGAAGTTAGCTGAATTTCTTTTAAAATACCAACAGAAATAAAACAAGGAGACAGCAGCTGTAAAAAACATATGCCAAGCTTCTCAGTTATGGTCTTATCACGCTAGCTTTAGTGCAGGCTCCTGATGTGTGCTTTTGTTTCCATGGCTACCTGCTAGGCAGCAGAATCCCCCCAGGCTGCTATGCTCTAGCCCCAGAATTTTTCATGGAAAGGAAATTCAAGATGAAGTCAATACTTTTTTTTTTTTTTTAAGGCAGATGGGTTATGCATTTTTTAAAAATAAAAATGGTTACTACAGTTTTTATTTCCAAGTTATAAGTGAAGCCAGACTTGAAGGCAGTGTTTTAGGGAGTTTGAAATTCTGGCATTTAAATGGTTTCTCCGGGATGGTCCCCATGACAACAAAACTAGGTGCAGGTATTGAGTATCATCTTTGCTGTGAAATAGTCATGCCACAAAAATGCCTTTCATCCTTAATGCTACACTAATAAACTAAGGCAGAAGAATTTAGCTTATTCAAGGTGTTACATGGACAAATATTTCAAAATCATTTTTAAGAGCTTAATCAAATCGCAATTATAAGTGAACAGTTAAAAAATTGAGTAATGGTATATCATATTCTTAAATCGATTGCTGTTTTGTTCACCAAAAAACAAGGAAATACTTCAGTTGCCAAGTGGAAAAAATAATATTGTTTTATGATAGAAAAATTTAAATTTCTTCAGCTCAGCTGAAGATTGCTGTTTGCTTATTTTGTAGTGTAATAAGTAAACTCAGTATTTTGGCATACACCCTCTTCCCCCAGTTTTTCTGCCAAAGAAAAATTTCATTTTCAAACTAACACTTTATAGAACCATACATTTCTTAAAGGTGTAATTTTTAAAAAAGTTTTAGTGTTTTAGTTCAATGGCCATTGTAATATGTACTTTTTAAAGTTATGTAAAGGACTAAACTGGTACCGAGGTATAATGAGGGAGGTGCCATCTAAGGAATAAGCTGTTATTCATTAACTAATATCACTTGAATTTTAATGGGATCTTTTTTTCTAAAATTGAGAATTATTTTTCTTGTATTTGCTTGTTGTTAAATTTTCTGTTCTATTTAATTGGCCATTAAGAGAAAAGCATAAATTCTTCAGTTCTGTGATGAACTTTTTCTGATTTGACTTTTTATCCTTATCATAAGAAATCATTTGCTGATAAGTCCCCCTTGTTAAATCCAGATGTCTCTCTCTGGTGTTCAGTACAATATCCACTTCTGGACCATGGCTCAAGGAGAAGAATAGATGCAGGAAGTCATGGCAAAGACATTGGGAGAGGAGAGTTAAAGACACTTGAAGGTGAGCAGGGCTAATTTTGTAGGAACTGAACCATGGAACAGAAGTTAATTATAGCAAATGGATAGGATTGATGGTCTGGAAGAAATTAGAAAGATTGAGTAATCTTGAGAGATCTTACAAGGTGGGTTTTTTTTTTGGGGGGGGTCTATTTTTACAGTTTCAGTCAGGCCTTAAATTATATTTTCTCTTGTCCTCTCTTATGACACTATTCTGCTACATCCATATTCCTGATTAGATGGTATAACAAACCACTTCATCTCCTCTGACCACATGATATCTCTAATCTTTTGATGACTCTCCATCACAAAACTTCACATTTTAACCACAGGATATGGTTGCCTTTAAGGTGTTCTCTGCAGCATTGTCTCTTTTGTAGTGGAAAGTACTGGCTAAGGGTGTGGGCACTGGAGCCTGACTGGGTTTGAATCCTGGTTCTGCCACCTGTTAGCTCTGTGACCATGGACAAGTTGTTAGCTTCTCTTGTTACAGTGTCTTCATCTGTGAAATGGGAAGAATAATGGTACCTGCTTCATAGTATTACATGAAAATTAATATTATCAGAAATATCTATGGGGCGCCTGGGTGGGCTCAGTTGCTTGAATGTCCAACTCTTGATTTTGGCTCAGGTCATGATCTCAGGGTCATAGGATCAAGCCCCATGTCGGGCTCGGCACTCAGCGGGGAGTCTGCTTGGGATTTTCTCTCTCCCCCTCTCCCCCTCACCCCCCACATGCATATGTGTGCTCTCTCTCAAATTAATAAATAAATCTAAAAAAATATATCTACTGTGTTTTCTGTTGTTTCTGTAACAAATCACCATAAATTTATTGGCTTAAAACAACACAGATTTACTATCTTACAGTTTTGTAGGTCAGAATTCCAACACAGGTATCACTGGGCTAAAATCAAGGTATCAGTAGGACTGTGTTCTGTTCAGGAGGCTCAAGGGGAGAATTTATTTTCTTGCCTTTTCCAGCTCCCATAAGCCACCCACATTCCTTGGCTTATGGCCTCATTTCTTCATTCTCAAAACCTTTTCTGTAGTCACATCTCTCTCTGACTTTATTCTTCTGCCTCCCTCTTCTACTTTTAAGGACCCCTGTGGTTAGAGTGAGCCCACTTAAGAATAATCCAGGATAATTTCCCTATTTTAAGATCAGCTGACTAGCAACCTTAATTGCTTCTGCAGCCTTAAATGTCCTTTGCCTTGTAACGTAACATGCTCACCAGATCTAGGAAGTAAAGATGTGGACGTTTTTGGAGGGGCCGTTATTCTGTCCCCTTTCCCTTTTAACTCTTCTATCCTAGTATTGTAGGGTAGATATTTGTATTTTCCCATACTTCTATTTTAGAGCAGATGTGTTACACAGGCAGATGAGAGGGGCCCGAGAGAGAGAGAAGTAGGAAGAATTATGTGCTGATGCTATTTTTTGCAGCCACAGAGACTGGAGATAATTCCTTTGTCATATTTTTATAGCTGTCCAAATTGGCGTCCACTTTGGTCAATGCCTCTGAAGGTTTGCTAACAGTTAAGAAATGGACAACATTTAATCTATTTATCTGTGAGAGGTCATTTTCCTACTGAAACTTATTTTTCTTTTATATCTATAAAATTTGAACTAATACATCAAATATTATGATTTAGAGTGGGCAAAGACTCAAACTATGAAATAAAATATGTTAGCAGTTGTGAGGTGCCTCACAGGTTACAAATGTTTTTATAAAAAATTATTTTATGGAGCCTGTCAACAGTTTGAGAAGTGAACAGCTCAAATCTTTTAGACAACAGTCATTTCCAGAGATTTGCTTGCAGATTTCTTCTGCCAAAGAGGACAGGGAGAAGAAAACACCTACCTCTCCCTTAATTAGAATTTGGCAGAAGTATGATTACTAGGAAGGAGGAAAATGAATGAGTAAATGAGTTCCCAGTTTTGCAGTCAAAGAAACTAAGGGAGAAACAGGATGGCTGCCCATTGGTGGTGGCTGTGTTTCTATCTCAGTCTGGTTCTGTTTGTTCCTTGGTGTGAATCAGTTTGCAAGGGCATGTTGGGGAGAGAGGCATTCCTTTCCTTTTATAAAGTGGGCCATGAATATATTAAGCTATTGTTTTCTAGTACAGTGTACATTTACCAGCATGCTCGATAATTGCATTTAATAAGAAGTGGGTAGAGGGAGAATTCTGTTCTGAGTTCATAAAACTCCTAAAGAAAAAAATTTAAAGTCAGTTGATATGTCAACGGCAGGGAAATAATTCATTCTCTCTTGGAGAAGCGAATGCCAATAACAATAGCTGTGATTCTGGCAATGGAATCGTGCTTGAGAGGGTCACTTTCCACTCTTGGCTCTCTCCTTTCCCTCCATTTCCAAAGGACATTCTCCCCAACAACAGAACCACGTGATTTATCCTTGCTCATGTCAGCTGTGGAGGTTCATGGGACCACACAGTGTGGTTGGAGGGCCAGGTCTGTCTTCCTGTGGCTATAATCACAAAGGAAGTATTCTTTTTTAAAAAGAAAAATATAAAGTGATATATCTGTTTGTTATTAAAACTCTTTTCTATGCTATGGAGAAGATTAACTTTAGCCTTGGGGTGCCAGAGTAAACTTGGATTTAATAAACTATGGCCATTTTACTGCAATCTTCATTGCCCTTGAATTGTGTAGGTCAGTAAAATGAAGAAGGCAGCCTTTCCATAATGTCCTCTTTGATGATATCTCTGTATTAAAAAAAATAAATAAAAAGATACAGGAATGAACTTTGTATTGACCACTTTAAAGAAAATAAGTAAGCAAATAAGTGATTGATGTAAGAAGTAAGTCTCCACAACTTTTTTCCATTTTTTTAGGGCGTATGGTATAAATTTTAAATAACATAAACATCAATGTGCTCTCTCTAAAAATAGGTATTTGAAATTTGCTTATAGCCTTTTGTTTGTTTCTGTTAACTTAATTAGATTTTAAAATGTAAAACTAATAATAGTTGTTACTTCTATTGCTTTGATCAGGATCAGCAAACTGCATTCCACAGGTCCAGTCTGGCCCACTGCCTGTTTTTGTAAATAAAATGTTATTGGAATACAGCCACATCCATCATTTACATATTATCTATGGTTGTTTTCATGCTACAGAGGCAGAGAGTTGAGTAGTGGAAATAGAGTCCTGCAAAGCCTAAAATATTTACTGTCTAGCTTTATACACACACACACACACACACACACACACACACACACACTGTCAACTATTAGACAGGAAAGGTACATCACACCATACTTCAAAATTATTTAAGCCTGAGTCTCTAATAGCTTATAGTTGGAGAAAAGATGTCCTAGAGTTTAAGTGGTAGTACAAGTCAAATTTAAATTAATTCATTCATTGACTCAAATTAAGTGGCTTTTGAGTGCTTCCTGTGTGCCAGACAATGTTCTAAGCATTTGAGGATATGAGGTAAAGAAGACAAAATTTCTGTCCTCAAAGAGCTTACAGCCTAGAGAAGCATATGTAGTATAATGCCTGGTATGTGCTATTTTATATACAGAGGGATTCACACTACTGGTGTTGTCTTTGGCAATAAACTAATTTTCCTAAATATCTTAATTTCCAATGAGATTCAGATTTTTAAAAAGGGAGCAAAGGGAGCGCCCCAGGGTGCTTCAGTTGGTTCAGTGTCTGCCTTCGGCTCAGGTCATGATCCCAGGGTTCTGGGATGGAGTCCTGCATGGGCTCCCTGCTCAGCGGGGAGCCTGCTTTTTCCTCTGCCCCTCCCCTCAACTTGTGTGCAGCACATGCTGTCTCTCTTTCTTGCAAAAATAAATAAAATCTTTATTAAAAAAAATAATGAAAGGGAGTAAAGGGAGAATGAAAATAGTTCAAGCCAATAATTCTTTCTCTGAGCTTTTGCACATGGCTCAAAATTACACTTTGATATAGAGGCAAATAATATATATTATGCTATGCTATGGTAGAAGAATATTTAGTTGGGCAACAGGAAACCTATGTCTCTTTTTGGCTGAATGGCCTTGTAAAGATTCTTAAATTTTCTGCAATATGTCAGGGTTTGTTCTTTATCAGTGCTTCTCAAATTTGAGTGTGCATTAGAATCACCTGGAGGGTTTCTTAAGATACAAATTACTACCCCACCCTTGAATTTCTGATTTAGTGCATCTGGTGGGGCCTGAGAATTTTCACTTCTGACAAGTTCTCAGTTGAGGTCAGATCTGCTGCTGGCCTGGGAACCATGCTTAGAGAACCACTGACCTACACGATTCTAGTTTCTACCAGTTCCTCCATTATTTTTAAACTCCCTGAAAAAGCTTTATAGCTCTTTGAATTAGACTAGGAAGATCCCACTAAGTAATAGTTTGGCCAGAATGACTACTTAATATTCAGGGCTGTTAAGAAGAGCTTCCAGAGAGAGAATTTTTAAACACTTGATCACATGGATTGATACCCACTTAATGGATTTTATATGGTTTTTTGGGAAGAATTATGCTAAATTTCAAGGGTGGAGGCCATGATTGTTCATGATTTCTTCCTTTTCATGTCCCAAGTCCACAATATACAGGTATGCAGTAGGTGCTCAATACTGATTTGTTTAATTGACCTAAACTTAGGACACAGTGCTTCTTAAGGTCCTGTTCCTGATAGTTTTCATAAAATTCCATTTTAAATTAAGCATTAATTCCACTGTTGGCCAAAACTCCAAAACTATTTATAACCTGAACTATTTCTGCAAACTGTAGTAGTGTTGTTTCTGTTGAAATTAAAAAAACACAAACGAACAAAAAAACCCTTCATTGATAGTTTGTCTCCTCTCTTGAGTCTAAATGTACAGCAAAACAAATAAGCAAATACAAAACAATCAGCTTAATAAGGTAGACAAAAATTTACCCTGTTTTCCATTACATAAAATAACTTATGCACTTAATTCAGTGTAGTTCAAGACATTTTTGTTAAATATGACTTTTATAGAGATTCCTCAAAGCCCTAACATTATTTTTTATAGTAAATATGCATTTCAACTTCTTTTCATAAAATACCTAGTATGGGTCTAGAAAAATATGTAAGATAAACTTCCTACCATTAAGAAATTTCCACACCCTTAGTTATATAAGACAAGGATTGCAAACTCAAATGTCTAAGGAGCTGGGTACCCAGTACTTGAAAGTTTGCATTTTTGTGTTTTTAAAAAATGTTGCTCAAGTTAAAAATAAAACATGATATGGACCAACAAAACCTATATTCACCAGCTGAATTCCAACATTAGGCCTTCAGTTTATAATTCTCAAGTATGGATCATACAGACAATATTTGGAATGTTTCATAGGGCGGGGGGTTAGAACAAATTCAGATGTGAAGATTAGAAACAGTTGTTTAGATAAGTTGGTATTTGATATGGACTTTGAAGATAAATAAAGGTTCAAAATCTAGAACAGTGTTAGGGTAGTGGGTCCTAGCAAGAGAGAGCATGAGAAAATACTGAACACAGGTAGATGGAACAGGTATTTAGGGCATCACAAGCAGTTTCTTTTAAACAACTGGACAGCAAGGATAGTAGCTAGTGAGAGAAAAGCCTCTAAGTGTATTTGGGATTCTGTTGTGTGAGACCATGATGGCTAGTGGGAAAGTTTTACACTTAGTTTGTTAGGCAACTTGAAACACCAGTCATGGACAAGTATTAGATATCTGGATTATATTTATGCCCTATTGCACTTAATCTGCAGTGCCATTGAATGTTAGAAACATAGAGCACTAAGAAAGAAGGAAAACTGCTACCATTTAAGCTATGACACAGTACTTTATTATCATTTGGAATTATTTGAAACTTATAAGAGCTCTTTTAAATATGTTTTGACACAAGAAATGTGAAAATATGAACATTTGTGTCCTAGTTTATGTATACACAGATGATGGAACTGTCATGATTGCCAAAGGACCAAGAACTATCATAGCTGCCAATTTTAAGATGCATCACTCCTTCATTGGTGTTGAAATGTGTATCTTAGAACCAGTAAAAATACAATAGGTGAAAAATTCTACGTGCTGGATATTATGCTTCTGCCCATAAACGGGATTGAGTAGAAGATACCTGAAGCTAAACTGCTAGATCATAACTACCATTACCATCCAACTGCAAGTGAAAAGTGTTGTTAAGGCCTAAGTTCTAGAAATCCAAAGGAGACCAGCTTTTTAAATTTTTTAAAAAGATTTACTTATTTATTTTAGAGAGAGAAACAGAGAGATTGAGAGCATGAGTAGGGGAAGAGCAGAGGCAGAGGGAGAGAGGGAATCCACAACCAGACTCCCCCAGGGAGTGCAGAGCCTGACTTGGGGCTCGAACCCAGGACCTTGAGAGCACGACCTGAGCAGACACCAAGAA
Source organism: Ailuropoda melanoleuca (assembly GCF_002007445.2). Lineage (NCBI taxonomy): Eukaryota > Metazoa > Chordata > Mammalia > Carnivora > Ursidae > Ailuropoda > Ailuropoda melanoleuca. The sequence goes on from NC_048223.1 coordinate 63,940,137, forward strand.
TCAGAAGCCTAACTGAATGAGCCACCCAGGCGCCCCTAGGGCATCAGCTTTTTAAGTGGAATCAGTCTTTACACTTTTGAAGCCACAAATATTTTCTTACATGAAGGATTCTTGTCAAACACAGCTAATTCATGCTTCATGTTTGTATTCTTCCTGGAAAAAGTCTTTTGCTTCCCCAATTTTTTTTTCCTCTCTCTCTTTCTGAAGAAATGTTGAGAATTTATGAAAAAGATACACAGCCCTAGAGAATGAGCTATTAATCATAGGGCTGATGGAAGAGGTTTGAAATGGAAGATGCACATACCCGAATCAACAGCAATGGCAGTGTACAGGGCTGTGGTCTTCCAGAGACCATTCTTAATTCAGGAAAACCAGGAAGGGCCACAGGCTTCTGATGATTCAGGTTGTTCTTTTCTCTATTAATGTTGTTATCACTAATGAGGCTGTGGGATATTGGTGAGGTGAGGTGGGGTGGAGTCCGGAGCCAAGGACCAAAAAAGAATTCTTGAGACGTCTTTGCTGCAAAATGGTGGTTTATTGACAGGACCCGTGGGCAGAAAGAGCTGCTGCACGGGGTTGTGAGGAATGGCCCATTATATACCCTCAAGTTGGGAGGGGGTTAGTGATAGCATAAGTCTCTAAGGAATTTTGGAAGCAAGGTTTCCAGGACCTTGAGGAGGCTAGCTGTTGTTGGGAAAAGGTCATTTATTACCATCTAATAAAACCTGAGTCATTGAGACCCTTGGTGGGCCATATGCTCGGTGGATGATTGCCAACACGTATCTTGGGGGCCTGCGGTTAGAGATAAAGGAAGTTTCCAAAGGAATTTTTGTATGTTAGAGTAGACTTACAGGATCCTGGTGGAGGGGGAGGAGGTCAGGCTAGGATCCCCTTTTGCCCCTGACAAAGTATTAACATCGAGGCAGTTGAGTCCCTAGAAGAATGTCATCCTGCCTGTTTCAAGGACTTGTCAATGGGCTCTAGGTAGTAAGGAAATTTAATAATTTTTCTTCTGCCTTTGTTTCCCACATCATCACCGTTCCTGTAACTTATCTGAAATCTTCTTTCTTATTTCTATATTAGTAAAGTGATTCTGACATAAATGGTACAGTCTCTGAGACACTGATCACAACCGTTTCTTACTGTCTCCACTGCAGTAAGTTTGACTGGTGTTAGCCTAACGTGCTATCAGCTTTATGATGTTATTGATAATATTTGTAATAAAAATATAGATATAAAGAAGCTATGTCAAGCATAGATTTCCTTGAAGTTTAATAACTGAGTCTTCCACTTATAATACCTGGAGTATATTTGCATTTAGGAAGTAAATGCCTAGTAGGAACTATTTCGTCTTTTTCTGTGTGTGTGTATGGGATGCAGTACTTTATCAGATGCAAAATATTTCATTATTAGAGCAAGCAGATCAGTACTGCTGTAGAAAAATAACTCAAGGCCCAGGAAATAATATAGCTCAAAATATAACTGAGGTTTACTGCTAGTCTGGCTGCATATTCTTATATTTTAATTTTCCTTTTTTTGAACCATGACTATTTCAGATTTTGTTTCTAAGAGGCAACTGAGATTCAGTTTTATTTTTAAAGTGCCTGAAGCGTTTATTCATTCACATGTAGGTTTGGAACCAAAAATCCACAGGCTCAGTATTTTTGAGGTGATCTAATTCATTTGGGAATTAAAACTGTACATGTAACATGCCTACAGGGTGCATTTATTTTTTTTCCAGAAAATCAAGTAAAAAGAAGGTGTTAAAATGGAAACAAGCCACCTTTGCTATTATAACCTTGTCTGCAGTATACCTCATGATAATTTAGCATGAGCAATTGAACTTTTTGAATTTTGCTTATTTTTAGATATAGAATTGAATGTTGTGTGCATTTTTTTCTTTTTATACCTTTTCAAGAAGGGAGATGGCAAGAACAAAAAACAATTTGGTATATAGTTCTGAATCTAAGGCATTTCTCAACTGCACAAAAAAGTCTGAAAGACCTTATCTGAGGCATGGGTGGGCCCACTGCATGGCCTTTGGGCCATTGTGGAGTTGTTAAATAAAACAAACAAACCAAAGTTTTTGTTATCAGCATTGTATTGTTGGCATTTGCAGTGTATTGATATGTAATTTTCTGATATCAGATGTCCCCAGGGACAGACTTTGAATATCTGCTTGTAAAAGATCTCAGTAGATAGATAGGAGGGCCTGATTCTGTCACCCAAGTGCGAGATCCAGACTTTCCTCTACCATCTTCCTCTCCTTCCAAAGCTGATCCCACCTGGAATGCCAGCCAACCCTGGGTTAGGAGCAATTGAATCAGGGCTCCGCAAGGGGTGATGAAGGAACAGGCTGCCTCAACGCCCTGTATCCTATTTGGCAGCTAGACCACTTTCTCCCATGTCTCTTCCTCCGAGAGGCAGATCCTTTGTTAAATATTTTATGGGCACTGTTGATTGTAGATTTTTCTACAACAAGAGCATATCCATTCTGTATTTTAGGAGACGTTTCCAAAAACAGCGGTAGGCATTGTCTTATTACCCTGAGTATACAGCATTTACTTGATCCTGCACATCCACTCATGGCTGCAAAGAACAGAAACCTCAGTTGCAGTAGTTTCCAAATGCAGAGGTTACTTTTTAATCACATAACAAGAGATCTGGAGGTCAGCAGCCCAGCGCTGGTCCCACTGATGCGAAATGTCGGTGGCCAGCGACCTGGGTGTTTGCATTCTTCTCTCTTTAATGTGCTGGTTTTCTTTGTGCTTGTAATACGTGGTCGCAGGATGAGAGCTGCGGCTTGAAGCAGGCAGGAAGAAGTGGGGAGGGTGAAGGGCTGCATGGTGCCCATCACTCCTTCCTCTCCTGATGTAAATTTAGATGGCCTGTGGAGGTCTCCTACCACCCTAATGGCTCAAAAGTTTGTTGGGTTGTTGTTGTTGTTTTCTATTTGCTTTACTTTTCATGTGTTGATCTTTGCTCTATCTGCAGTGTGGTTTGTATCTGATGTGAGTTTGGGATCCAGTTTTATTTACATACAAGGAGGCAGTTTTCCCAGCACCAATTTCTAGATGACCTTCTCCCAGTAATTTGTGATGCCATTTCTCTTGTTAACAAAGTTGGTACACACACACACTCTCTCACTTGCTTTTCTACCCTCCCTCATATTTTTTTGGAATATCTGTTCTTTTTGTGTCTTAGACTTTGTAATATATCTTGGTATATGGTAGGCAAAGACCTTTTTTTCCTTTTCTGCCCTTGTCCGTTCTTTTCATTCCACTTTCTATTCTGTTGCATCCTTGTTTTTTCTTTTCCTTATCTTCTCCCTTTTTTCCATTCTCTTACTCATCTTAACTTTGAAAAGGTGGTAGTAGATGGTTATCTCTGCACACTCACTATGCAATAGGGCTTGACTTTTGGGTTTCTCTTTCATTGATCGCCAATTTAAAAACAAGTGGGTTTTTTTAAATTGGTGTATCAGGTGTATAAGAAGCCTGGATTCAACAATAATACCCTAACCACAGCAATATGAAAATCTCAGTGTATGGCCACACTAGAAGCTTTTGGTTCGGGTTGGTTTTTCTTTATTGCCAGATGGGGCAGAGTGCTCACCTGCAGCTGTAACAGAGCTCAGTACAATGTGGCTGCTTTCTGCTCTTGTCCCCCCACCCCCAACCGCTTTCTGCCTGAAAAGTGGTGTGTTGGGAATTCAGAGTGAGTAACTTTGAGCTGAAGAGCTTATTTTCTTTTATTCCAAGTAGAAAGTAACTTTTTTTGTTCAGGTGAATAGTACTTGAAAGACTGAATAAATCTAGTAAACTCCATCGACGAACTGGATAATCTTGAAGCCAAAAACCTGGGGGTGTGCAAAAACTGGTCACAGAGGATTAAAGCACCTTTGGTCTCAAGTTGTTGCGGGGGGGGGGGGGGTGGGGGGGGGTTGGTGGGCGGAGCAGCCTGCAGCTGTTTTAGAGTGGGCATTTCCTCTTGGAAAGAAGTCCAAACTCTCTTGCACTTCTTTTGTAATTTCTTCGTAACTTGCCAAAGATTGGCAACCTCTAGTTGATGTCTCACACTGCAGGGAGCAGAAGAATGTCTCCTCTGTGTCTGGAGTGGGAGTTCCCCTGGGGGAGCCCAGGGGTGCCCCAGGCATGGCTGGGAAATTTTCTTCCTGTGGCGGTCTTACTGTACCAGCTTTAGGGGCAGAATTCTGAATGTACGGGTGCGTGCGTGCACACTCGTGCACGAACTCTGCATTCCACTTGAGCTCTGATTTCCAAGCTGAAATTGTTTACCTTCCAAATACTTGGAGAGAAAAAAAAGAGGAAGCCGGAAAAGGGACTCCAAACGTGAACATGTTTCTCTCTTAGCAGATCAACATTGCGAATGGGATCCCTACAGACCTGAGGTTTATTGCTTGCAATACCAGACAAATTACAGTATGTATTGCAGTCATTGTGTTTTAGGTTACATCTGCTTTCTCTTAAAGTTCCTTGGTAAACCGAAACGGTTAGTGAGTGGAAGCCTGACTCTGAAAATTTTGAAAAGCAACTGCGTCCAGATCACAAGATTTTTCTTTGTTTTGTTTTCATGGAGGAGTTGTGCTGTGTTTGGTGACTGTTTTATTTAAACCAAGTATAAATGCAGGGAGTAAATAGATACCCTTATTTTAGCCTTATGAACTTTGGTTTGATTCCTTTTTTTTCTTCTCCCCCCCGCCCCCAGCTGCCAGGGAACACATTTTTGTGTCTACCCTGCTTTCTTTCTCCAACTCTAATGTTTTGCTTTTGGTCATCTTGGGGAAAGATGGAGCCTTTATCTTCAAATTGTACTCAGCCTTACAGTTTCCACACACCAGGGTCCCAAAGTCAGTGGGGCTGTTAAACTTAAAAACTGAAAAAAAGCTGGTTCCTTGGTGGACAGCTGAGACTTCATGTGATTTTGGTTTACATTTTGTTGGTTTTCACATTACAGTGCGTTTGGTGAATTATTTCTTAGGGTCTGGCAACTCTATACCACTTTCTCTATGTTAGGGATTTTCCATCTGAGGTCTTGAGGAAAATCGCAAAAAGTTTGGGGAAACCCCAAATTCTAAATGGACAAATGAAGAAACACCTCAGGTTTAAAAGGGCATTTTTTAAATCACTTCCTGGATTTTATATATATATATAATTTGTTTTTTTCTTTTCTTTTTTTTCCTTTTTGGTATGTTAAGTGACATTCTGGAAGTGATTTAAATTGGGTCTTGAGAAAATCTTTCCAGCAGTGGCTGAGTCTGGATTAGATTCCACAGTGAACAGTGGAGGCTTCTCTACACTGGCCGCACCTGCTCTCTTGAGCCACCCGAGAGATGCTGCTTGTGGATATTTTCCACTACTTGGTGATTAGTCACCCCTCAGTTTTGCTGTTTTCACTGTGAGATAATTTCACGTTGCCCTTTGGTGCACACGAGCCCTGTGTGTCTGCTTTTGCCTATCTTTGCTTTTTCATTTTCTTCCAGATTTGTTCCCCTCGCATTTCTCTGTACATTTGCCTCTTCCTACCCTTTGAACTTAAGGCTTCTGCCTGTTCCTTTTCACTTGGGTCTTGAAGTTTTGCATATTTTCCTCTGAAAGACGTTCCTTTTTTCTTATGCGACCTATTCCAACATCATCAAGATGGAGACCTTTTTCTCTCTTCCCTTTCATATCTTAGAAACCAGTAGCTTTTCTTACTTTAAGACCAGCTGGAAAGGCCGCTTTGTGCCTTTTGCTTTTCCTAAGTAGACTGGATTGCCACTTACATGAGAAACCACAGGCATTCCTGTGTGGAATTAAATTCTCTGTTTTGTGATTCTGTGTGTGTGGGTGGATGTGGGGGGCATGGTAATATTTAGAGTCACTGGCCTTTGCCTCCCACAGGCTTTCCGTTAACGTTTTGTTGATTTTAAACTATTCCTACATTTAGGACTAGTTTACTCAGTTCACCTCTCATTCCCTTTCTGGTAGGACACCACAGGGACCTGTTTGCTTGCTTCCTCTTGTTCTGGTCCCGCCCCAGAGGTTTTCCATGTGATCACACCCCTTCACACAGAGGTTCTTGGTCTTCAGGACTCTTTAGCACCTATTAGCATTTTTTTTGCCAGAATGCTCTCCATAGTAACTGTCCTGGCATATTAAGTTAGCAATTAATTCCTTTGTGAGGACAATTTTATATGTAAAATTATATTTGAACTGTTACTTCTGATTTAACATTTTAACGACATTTTGATGCCTTTAAAAATAGATCCACCTCACAAACAAAAGAAAAATACTAAAAAACTTTCTAACCTTTGTACTGTGTTATGCAAACCATGCTATCCAAACTTACACTGTCTGAAACTCAGGGACCTAATAGATTCAGATAACAGGATATCCTTTGCAGTTGAATTTCAGCAACACCATATACTTTGATAATGAAGAAGGCTTATATTTGTGAAGAATTTCCATAGGTGCTAACGTTAAAATTTCCAACATATTTTATTGGGGCTTTAATTTTTAATTGCTGTTATAAGAAAATTTTTATTATGTTTAGAAATAACTATATGTCATGAAAATCCACAGTGCTGAACATAATTTATATGTATAATTAGATGTATTACTTTAGAATATAGAAGGAGTACATATAAAATAATGAGCTCCATTCTGTGGCACTGGCACAAAATCAGCCTGCTTGTTGGATGTTACTACTACATGTATATTATATTTTGTGGATTTATATTTGTTCATGAGTAAGGGGACATTTCTCCATGGAGAAATATGGATTTCAATAAGTTCATTGAAATCATAGCGCATTTTTCTGTAGGAAGAGTATTTGACATCACTGTTAAGTGTACTACCGGTTGATTTGCCCAGCTATTACATTGCTGTTTCTACTGGAAAATGTGCTCCTAATTGAGATGTGAGAGGTCAAAAGTACAACAAATGTAAAGTGTCTTGTGTGAGCATCATGTTGTGCATTAAAGATGCAAAAGTAAATATCAGTTTATGCCAAAGAGTAGCTTATGTTCCATAAATGGGTGTTATGGAGGGTGTTGACTGTCACGGCTTCTGACTAGTGTTCCAGTTGCTTCAAGTGGTCTTGTCCCTAAAGAGCAGTAGGAAGGGCACAGGCCTTTTCTTAACTGGCTGTACCTGTGTAACTTCTGGCCCTATCAGAAGGGCTAGACCTTCATCCTGCTCAGTCATTCCAGGTATTCTGAGCTAAAAAATAAAGGATATGGGAGGGCTGGGACTAGGATATGATTTCCATAAGTGATTATTTGTATGTTTAGATTGCTTGTGAGTAAAGTTTATTAGAATAAGAGATCCTATAAATATCAGTATTTATATTGACAAATATGGTGGTGTCTGTCCTTAAGCCTGAAACCTCTAACTCAGATCAGGTGTGGGCAACTGGCCTTCACAGCAACGGCTTCTCTTCTCGCTATCATAGCAACATGTCTGGAGTTCTTGGAGGTTGGCAAACTGAGAAGCTGCACTCCTAGCTTAGAAACGACACATAGCAAACAACATTAGAAATGGTGCTTGGTTTCTAAAATTATTGTGAAGAGCAAGAACCCAAAATGTACTGACATGCATTTGCAATATGTTTCCTCTACTATCTTTAAAAAATCATATTATCTAGTTTTTTAGTCACTCCGTGGATTATTAGGCCTTTGGGAGCTAAACCTAGGATCAGAGCCATCATGAAAATAATCTTTTTTATTTTTTTTGGTCTGGGAAAAAACACTGTGTATTTCATACAACCGTTTCACAAAAATACCTATAGAATGTAACCTATTTATATATTTATGGTCCCCAAATGTGTTTGAGTGTGTGCCTCATGAACTCACAGATAGGAGCTATCACTGTAGGACTGAATGGTTGCTAGATGATTTCTAATGCCCACCTCCTCTACCAAAATTGACAGTTCTGTTAATTCCACTGAATAAAAATGGTATTTGTGGTGGATCTTGGTAGAGGCAATTATATTGCTACCATGAATATGACATTCAGCAACAAAGCAATTCATGGCTCATAGTTTGTTTAGATTTTCTCCCCTCCCTTACTGAGACTGTGACAAAAAAGAAGCCCATTATTCCTTCTTGGCAAAGATGAGGTTAGTTCTAATAACCAAACTGCTAGACTAGATAGTAGTTCCATTTGGACCCTATAGATCATTACCGAAAATTGTCAAGTGTCAGAAATATTGTATCAGCCATTTCTTCTCACCATTTGTAGGTACAAGATAATGGAACAAATGCCACTAGCTTCTCTTTTATTTCTTGTCAAAAAATTTCTGTTGCTCTTCCGTAATTGTGATCAGAAAAATGAAACTGAAATTTAAAAAAAAAAATCGAGCATTCATTCCAGTGATTTTTTTTTTTAAGTTGGCCACTAAAAGGAAAGCCCATTTTAGATTTCAAGGACAACAGCGTCAGTCATTAAAATATTTTAAGAATTGTAAACATATTTCAGTAAAAACAAAAATCTGTAAAGCCTAAAATCTTTGCAGACTTTTGTAGAGAAAGAATACATCAGGAATGTAGGCATTTTAAGCCTTTTGCTGGTACATTGGAAGAATTAATTGATATCAACAGCTTTGGGTATTTATGGTACATATTTATACAGTTCCATAAAGCATTCTTCACTAAATTACAAATCAAAGTAGGGAAGAAATGAAAACTGCTAAATTGTTCTTTTATTGTTAAGAAAGTACTCCCTGCTTACTCTTTTTCTGTGGTGTAAAAGAAACTCAATGTTGACCTTCTACTTTGTAAAACCTAAAAACAGAATTACGTTAAGAAGAAGGGCAAAGGAGTGAGAAAAATTGGTCACTTTTGGAGGGAATTGTGGCCATTTGAAAAATGACGTAGCGTTAGCCGCTTTCCATAAACACATTTCAAGCAAACGTGTTCTTAGCTCTGTTTTTGGTTTTAATAATAAGTCCACTGTGGATTTGTGTATTGTGGAAAGAGCGAATGGTGTTAAAGGAGCCTGGTTGTTGCCATCTGAGAATGGGAATGGTTTTCTTGAGAAACCCTTATTCCATCAAGGGTGTTAAATTACTGTAAATTACATTCATGCAGCAGATTGCTGAGTCCCCAAATGACAGTTTCTACTATTTCCCAGCTCCTTAGTGTGTCTATACCTAATAGTTTTGCTTCTTATTAAACTGTAGAACTCATATATTATGTTCTCTTCCACAGAGAAGTTCCCATGTTCATTGCAGGTGAAATCTCACCACAATAAATACATCACCACCAAACACCAGAGAATAGATTTTCTAAGCCATTACTTAAACTAATATTCAATGCAAAGAAATTTTTATTAACTAAAAAAAGGCTTTTTGGAATCTATAGCAATGGGATTTGAACTGTCTTTATTAATGGCTTTGGAAATTGTTTTAGTGTTAAAGGATGAGTTTCCAAAAAAAGGGAAAATCATGACTCTTGCACAGATAAAAAAGAACACATGTTAAGGATTTTATTTATCTCATTATTAATGAGAGAACCAGGCAGATGGTATAACCATTCAAAGGAGAAGCACACATTTATATGGAATAAAGGAATGTCAAATGAATTTGGCTTTTTCTAATGAAAGGGGGAAGGGAAGTCAGTTGAACTACCAAGGGAAAGAGTTTATTTGCATGTCTGTTTGCAACACTTATTTTGCTTTGCTCCCAGCTACATAAAATTTAAAGAGTTATAAAATAGTTCAAAGACAGTGGAAGGATAGAATCAGAGAACCTGGAAAGGTTTTTTCCAAACGATGTGTAGTTTTCTCTTATAGATATTCAGTTATCCATTGCTTATTTTCTTATATTAGCTATGAATGATAGAAATAACATTTGATGGTACCAGAACTGGTCTCGAAATCACACACTGGCTTTTGGTTATTTCCTGAAAGACAAAGTTTATTTTAATTTCTTTCAGACAAAGACGTCTTCATTTGCTTTATAAATATGTAAAGTTTGTTCTTTAAGGGTATGATTTAAGATTTTATAAGATAAGAGGCGAAAAATTTATGAAGGGATAGTAAGTTTGTGTGAAACTAAATAATGCTGAGATACAGATGAGGTCCCTCTATCTTTGTAGTAGTGTCTGCAGAGAGGGATGATGATGGGAAGAAAGTTGATTCCTTTCTCATTGAAAGGGGAGGTATACCAATCCTGGGGGAGATGGGGGGCAGTGACAAGATGTAAAATTTACATTAGAGAAACACTGAGAAATGGGTCAGCTAAAGACTTTAAGCTCCCTGAGGTCTAAATCAATTTCCATTTAAAGGAACTGGGTGTTATATGCAAACAATGAGTCATGGAACACTACATCAAAAACTAATGATGACAGACACATAGTATGGTGACTAACATAATAAAAAAAAAATTTTAAATAAATTTTAAAAAAGGAACTGGCAAAGATACCCCACAAAATAGAGTTTTACAGATGGTTTATTTTGATTACCCTTGTGTGTTAATTAGTTTTGTCTGTCTCTATTTTGATAAAGTTCTTTTTTTTTTTTTAAAGATTTTATTTATTTATTTGACAGAGATAGAGACAGCCAGCGAGAGAGGGAACACAAGCAGGGGGAGTGGGAGAGGAAGAAGCAGGCTCATAGCGGAGGAGCCTGATGTGGGGCTCGATCCCATAATGCTGGGATCACGCCCTGAGCTGAAGGCAGACGCTTAACCACTGTGCCACCCAGGCGCCCCTATTTTGATAAAGTTCTTAGAAAAATGTAGAAGTATTTGTAATTCAGCTGGAAAAAGGAGATGCTCCTCCAGATAGGGGTTGTTGAGAAGGGACAGCTAATAAACAGTTCAGGACGCTGATTCCTTAAGTCTCTGTAAAAGAAAAAAATAATGAAGGAGGTGATTTGGGCTTCTCTTCTGGAGATTGCAAAGCAACCATTGGCCTGGGAATCTTTGATTCTTGGGAGTGTACCGTCATCTTCCAGGAGTCTAGAGTAAGTGCCTATATAAACTTTTTTTCTTTTCTTTTTCTTTTTTTTTTTTTTTGAGTACGGGTGACACACAATGTTACATTAGTTTCAGTTGTACAACGGTGATTTGACAAGTTTATCCATTATGCTGTGTTCACCACAAGTGTGACAGCTACCGTCTGTCCCCATATGTCGTTATTACAATATCATTGACCGTACGTTCTCTTTGGTGTACTTTAATTTCTGTGACTTATTTATTCCATAACTAAAAGCCTGTATCTGTATAATCTTTTTCATGAATACATTTCAAGAACTGATGGGTTTGAAGTTCTTATCAGTCACTGATAAAAGCAACCACTTCCGTAACGATTTTTGTAGGAAAAAATTCTTATGAAACATTTCTGTCAAGAAAGAAATGGGAGCCTAGAGTCAGATGAAAATAGGTCAAGTTGTAGAAGTTAACTCTGTTTTATAGGTGTGAATCTGGGTTTCAGTTTGAAACCAAACTCCTTTTCAAATGATCATTTTAACTTGGCACAGCTTTCTCTCATGACACTCGTTTCCCCACGTCTTTGTTGTTGATTTACGTAGGGAAGAGCCTGCACATGCTACACAGCCACCCTTGCATGGGCCAGTTCCTTCCCACTAATAGAGATTTGTGGCCAGGAGACTCACAGAGCTGATCAAATTCAAGGCCAACGAAGTGAAAGCTGAAGAATGTACAAACACAGAAAAACAAAAATTATGGAAACCTGAAGAGAACAAAACAAGAGAATAAAAGAGGTGCCACTGATTTGAGGAAATATGGTCAGACATTGAGATTTGATTTGCAGCCAAGCTTGATGGGAATGTCTGTGGCATCTTAGAGAATGCAGTTGTCAGGATTGCTGAATACAGAAAAAAAAAAAATGTTTAAAGCATGCAGTGGAAGTGCCAAAATCAAGATCCATAAGGTTTTACATGATACATTATATAGTAGTAGCTGGCCAAAAATGCAGTCAACTTTGTTTTCTTTTTCTACATTATATGGTAAAAGAAAGAGGAATAGATTATAAAGTGGCCAGCATTTTTCTTCATAAACTCTGGGGCTGAGTTGGCCCCGGTGCAGGAAAGGCCCAGTTAAATGAGTGGATTTGTTGTTGTAACAGGCCATTTCAGTGCCAGGTGATATACATGGCATTAAGCTTCTGTGCATTCTCTTTTCAAAATTTTCTTTATGTGGCAATTGATATAGCTTTTATTGTGAGATGGAACTTAACAGGCATTGGTCAAACTTGCAAGTGTACTTAGGAAACCTTAAAAAACAAGGAGTTTTAATCTCTTTCCAGATTAGCTTTAGAAGTACTTTATAGTGCTTGAGGAATTTCTTCCTAAACAAAGGACACTCAGCACATTCTTCATTGCTACAGCACATCTCCATATATTGGTGAGACTCAGTTAGAATAGATAGTCTATTAGAATATCATAGGTTCTAAATGTAAAGCCATTTAGATACATACAGACAGCTGTGTTATGTTCGTTTCAAGACCCTATGATCTTTTACCTTTGTGAATGAGAGAAGGATGGGGAAACCATTGAGTGTTGAATTGTTAATGTGACATGATTTTCCTTCTACCCAGATGCAGTTCTGTCATATCCTCAAACTTTTACAATCATGACCATCTCTATCAGGGATAAAAATAGTAGAGTCTTTCAATAATGAATAAACCCTGAGAAGATATAGTAGTTACTTTAAAAATACTGGAGACTTTGGGAAGTTATTGCCCAAAATATGTGTTACTTTTAATTTTCTTTCCTTTCCTTTCCTTTTCTCTTTTCTTCTTTTCTTTTTCATATTGTTCAGGCACCAGCCAATGTAGCTGATAGCTTGGGGTGGTCAACTTTCAAAGGTGATTCAAAAATTATGAGAGTGTAACCTTGAGCTTTTCCCAAGACACCATCTCAAATGACAAGTTAAATTGGGGTTAGATGGAGGAAGAAAATGTTTCACATATAAGTGAACCCAATAAATTTTGGAATTTTTCAAAGAAAAAAAAAAAGCATATTGATTCCTAATAATGGACAGTGCCTCCCTGGCCAGTACTGCTGAAGTTGAATTACTCACATGGGAGAGATTCAGAAGGGGTTTAGTTCTGAGCACAGACCAGTGTTTGCATTAAAGTGAGACAAGATCACATGCTTCCTGTCTAAACTGTGGAAATCCCCATTTCTGCCAGAAGGATAGAGGACAGTAACAGATTTTGGGCCTGCCATGTTGAAATTGAGGAGTGTAAGGATGATGAGAAGTTTACTGGGTGTCTGGGACTACAGAGAGACCAGGGTTGGAAAACTGGAATTGGAAAACATCAGAGTATTGGATGGGAGTTAAAGCTACACGAGTCGACGGATTATCCGGGTAAATGACAAGAGTGCCAAAGGGGTACCCTGGGAACAGAGGAAGAGAAACAGGAAAAGAGACTGGAAGGAATACCAAATGAAGACTCAAAGTTTAAGTGTAGTGCTGTTTCGGGGCCCCCAGAAGATACAGGTGCAGTAATACGTACTAGTGTTTACTAAGCACTTACTATGAAATAGTATTATCAAAACCATTTTAAGAGTGAGGAAACCGAGTTCACCTCAGCAGAACCAGCACTCATACCTGATAATAACTAGTTGCCTACATTAGGCTTTTGAATGTTTAATTAGACAAATGATCAAACCAAAAGAGCTAGAAATTACTGAAAATTGCCAGAAACACAATTCCATCAAGGATCCATAATAATTCAGTTTACATACCCAGACACCTTAAACTGAGCAGCAGAAGTGGAAAAAGTCTGGTTTATATGACTATGGAGAAAATTCTCTACGTGGAATGCTGTCTGTATCCTTTCCGGACACCTTATTGGCAGAGAGATCCATTAACTTGGACGGGACCTGGAATTCACTTGTGGTTAAAAAAGGAAAGAAGTAAATGCTGTAAAAGCATATAGAAAGTGAAGAAGGCGATATATGCATATATGCTGATACAGCAGAAGGGCAGAAAATCGGAGTCAGCATAAAACCCACCCCTGGCTCTGGGGAGAGAAAGACACAGCCTTGAAATTGATCAGTAATTTCCATTTTCTGTTCCAGGTTGTGCATTTCCCACTTTTTTCCTCTTAAAACAGGAAAAGGAGTTGGTTTTAAATTTTAAAACTTTAATTTTCTGTAATCCTTGCCTGATGGAGATAAAAGCATAAAATCAGTGGGATGAAATTCAGGAACACTGAGGAAATGAAAATGGAGTACTAAACTTGGGCAAGTTCGACCGTCTGACTCGGAATAACCAACAGATTATATATAAGAACAAACATTTCAGTCAGTCATTACTGATCTCCAATAATCTAAGTGATACCTGTGTCACTGAATCTGAATGCAAAAGCTGTTATTAGAAGAAAGTTTTCTTTCCTTCCCGTGGATTGCATAACCAAATTATGGCCTAACATTCCTGGGGAGACAAGTTCATGATTAGTTATATGATTTTATAGGTACCATGTGGTTTAAAATGTTACAAATTCGACTTCTAAAGGACCTGGTGGTGTTTGAACAGCACTTCTTTTGTCTAGACATTTTTATTTACATTCATTTACTTATCAAGCACTTTCTTCATTTCCAAAGAGAGGTAATACATCCCAGCCTAACTCAAAACGTTCTCGTTGTGAATTAGTGACATTCATGTTAATGAGGTTGCACATAATACATGCCAATGTGAATCCTAAAACATGTTCTCCACCAAGGACGTGGGAATCCCATTAATGATGAAAATGTGAAAACTTATCTAAGCAACAATGCAGATAGGTCAGAGCACAAATGAAGCATTTTGGCCTTTCTCCGACTAAAATTTTGGATTCTAAGATAAGGACCCAGAGGGGAATATACTTTTTCTCCTGCTCTACAAGGATACTTCTGATACTTTTGTACTTACTAATAATCATGTCAGAAAAGCTGATGCCAATTGTATTTCTCCTCTCACCCTATTAAGAACTGACCCTATTGGGGCTCCTGGGTGGCACAGCGGTTAGGCGTCTGCCTTCGGCTCAGGGCATGAACCTGGCGTTATGGGATCGAGCCCCACATCAGGCTCCTCTGCTATGAGCCTGCTTCTTCCTCTCCCACTCCCCCTGCCCGTGTTCCCTCTCTCGCTGGCTGTCTCTATCTCTGTCAAATAAATGAATAAAATCTTTAAAAAAAAAAAAGAACTGACCCTATTAAGAGAAAAAGTCTTATTAAAATTTAATCAACAAAAGCAGGTGTTACAGGGAAGGGTAGATCTGTTGAAATCTGCCAGTGAATCCAAATACCCTCTCTTTTCCCGGCACACAATAAAGTTAGTCCACAGGGCATATGAAATCTTTCCAGTCTGTAATAACATTAGAGTGTGCATTCTGTTACTGGATGCAGCACAGAAATATTCCCATTTGACTCAGTTCAGTTCTTAGTCACCCCTCCAGTCTTACCCCCAAAGCTGACTCCTGCTGGTTTGAAAATCTCAATCATTTCTGGCAGGATAGTGGTCCTCCTCTCCAATTATATTACCACTTAGTGTCTGGTAGTTGCAGAAGAGCCCCATGCTGCTATGTTCCAAGAAAAATCAGTCTGTGAACCAAATTAAGGCCAAACCTGGTCTTGGACACAGCGCCGTGGGGTGGGAGTTGAGGGCGATGGCAGGGGCATTGCCTGTTGGGAAAGCTGGAGCTTGCTGGAATAATGCAGTGCAAGAATGACTCCATACTTGTAGTGTTTTGATTTATTGTTCCCTTGAAAATCGAGTGGGGAAGGTGGGCGGGAGGGCAAGAAAATGTTTCACTGCCTTAGCATACACATTTTCATTTCTTTAGTGATGTAAATCAGAATAAAATTTGGATCATCTTAGAATTATCAACTGAAGGACAAGTAAGATATGTTTTCAACAATGAAAGCATATCATTTTCAGAGCAACCTCACCTTTCACACCCAGAAGAATTTTATACCGTTATGAATATAAGTAGCATGTCCCGTATGTATATTCTTTGATTTTAACTAGTATTCTCTTAACTGCTGTTGGCCCAACTGTGTTCACATGATCAGTCCTGAACTCCAGGACTCAGTAATTGTAACTTTTCTTTGGAAAACATTTTTGTGATCGTTGGTGGCAATTTAGTGTGAGGTTCTGCCGTCATACATTATACTTCACTAACTACACCCTATTTATATCTTAACAGTGAGGGAGATAAAGATCCCAAAATATTTAATATTTGGGGCCTCAATTCCTAGACATGGGCAGTAAAATAGGAGGTATTTAAGTAGCAGGGGCTGAGGACTTGCATACCGAATTGTGTGAGCTTTTGAAAAAAAGTTTGAAAGCTGGACTACAAAGTGTTTCAAGTTTACATATCTTCATTATATGTTCATTCAAAGCTATCTAAATCAGTTCTTAAGTTTTAAATTAAAATTGCAAAGTAAAAATTCCTTAAAATTTTCTGAGCAATCTTTTATAATATTTAGCAAATATGACCCAGTTTCATTTTTTTAAAGATCTTGCCTAAAATGCCTTTATCATAGTTTCTAATATGCAAGTATCATTGAGATGTTGTGCTGTGAAAATACATATTGTAGAGATGTTATAGATTTATGCTAAATTAGTCTTGATTTTCAGATTTTAGAATTCTTATTGTGGCCTTAATCTAATATTTTTCTTTCTTTCTTTTTTTTTTTTTTTGAGAGGAATACTGAGGTGATAACAAAGTGAAAAAGTAAATACATTCCATTTTTATTCCTTTTCTCTTTTCAAATATTTTCCTCTCACGAACTACAGAGAAAACCTATCTTCATCAAGGAGTTACCATGCTGATATGTTGAACATTCCTAATACTCCTTAAAAAGTGAGGGAAAATAAACGTATCAAATGTCAAATTGCATATAAAAATTTCTCTAAAAAGCAGGAATAACAGTTTAGCATATTCTCGCTTATCATATGTCTCTCTGTGAGGATGATACTAACAGTCTGGTAGGAGTTTCCCATTAAAAAACAAACAAAACAAAAAAACAGAGACACTAACAGAATAAAGCTAATCTGAGACATTTTAATACAATTTATACTAAAACTGCAGTTACAAAGAAGAGAAGTTGTTTGCCCTTGATGGGACTCTCTGGGGAGGGGAAATGCAGGGCTAAACCCCAGGTGATGTGAGAAGGCTCTGGGGGGTTGGTTGTTCGGAGTCACTGTGCACTGGCTGTGAGTGTCTGTGATGCTGTCACAAATGCTGTCTTAGGCAGCTTTATCAGGGGGATCTAGAGGTTATACAGACCCGTTGGACTCTGCTAAATCAGAGCACATCTCTAAAAGAGGTAAGAGCAAATAAGAATATGTCTAGAGAAGAGCTAGAATGGTAATCCTCCATTCATTAATAATAGCTAACATTATGGAGTACTGACTGTGATAAGGACACGGTGCTAAGCCATGATGTTATCCCACTTACTCTCACAACTATCTGTGTGTATGGACACCCGCTTTACTCCATAACCTGTGGCAGAGATCGAAGATTCAGAAAATTAAAGTTGCTTCATAGAAGGAGAGGCTGAGGAAAGTAGGGGTGAATGCCCAAAGACAAAATGATCGGGAGCCTAGTTGATGGCTGTGCCAGAGTTGGAAGGGCTGTTGTGGGTGCTGCGGCGGGGGGGGGGGGCCTTNGGGCTCTTGAGTACAAAAGAGGAGGGGATAAATGCATAAAAAGACCAGGAAGCAGATATCAGTTACTCTAGGGAAATTCAGATGCTTATCTAATTTAAAGATACAGTAAATGGTATGTTCTGTGAAAGATGTAAAAGCTGGACATGGTGGTTTCCATGAGATCAAGAATGCTGCAGACTTAACGGTAGGTATGTGGGTATTAGGGTACATGTGATAGCGGACTGAGGACTGAACTCATACTTCTGTCTGAGGAAGGGGCAGTGGTAAGAGAAGCCTGCAGAGATTAACATTGCTCTGGAGGGGCCTGGTAAAATGTGACATTTGGATTGACCTTAAGGGGGTGAGGATTGGACGGACTGAGCCAAAAGTGAGAACAGTACAGTGTTGGATGGCTTCAGGCACAGAGTTATGGGGATAAGAAGCCATAAGACATGTTGGTGCAATGGGGAGTGTTTATGTTTGGCTGTAGTGGAGGTTATCTGAAGGGAATGAAGGGAAGTGAAAGCTGAACAGCTGGGTACGATCCTGATCATGAGGGCTTTGGGAACCACAACAAACAATTCGAACTTTTAATTCTATAAGGTTGGAAATCATGAAAGGTTTATGAGGAGAAAGATGGGTTTTGGAAATTATTGTTAACAACTAACTTGCTTTTTGTGAAACGCACACTTTCTGTCACTACAAATGCAGCAAGTCTAGATGACATTTGGAGGAAGGCATGCTGCGAATCAGGAGGTTTTAAGATCTGTGGTCACCTACCTGGCTCTGACTGAAGTGTCCTCACCACAGTGACTGGACTTTGTGGGATGTGGCTGGCCCATTATGGTGAACACTCCCTGAACATTGATGAAGGAAGGGAAGGAAGACTAGAACTTTTTTCATTCCAGCTCTGAGGTTCTTTGGTATATGTAGGGGATGTTCTGAAACAAGATTTTATATCATCTGTTGAATAAAGATCTATTTCTGTAGCAGAATGATAAAAGTTCCATGATTTTTACTCTAATACAATATGTAGGATTTTTTTTTAAGGAATCGACTTAATTCAAATGTGGCTTCTTTCACGACCTTCCATTCTTTCTGTTACTACTTTCTCCTGTGTCTCTTAGAATAACTGAAAGAAAGTGATGATGAACACAAACTTGGTGTCATCTTTTTGGTTAGCTTTCGTGTTTTAAATATAACTGCTGAAATTATGCCTCAAAACGTAATTGTTGAACATTTCTGAATAGAAGACTAATATCAGCTTGCAGTAATGCCAAACCAAAATCGAATCCTTAAAGTATTTTAAAATGTGCTCTCTTAATGTCTTTATAAAATTTTTTCTGCTTAGATGAAGACTCCTCAACTGTTTGTTTTTTTTGAGAATCTGTATATATACCCGTTCAGAAAAACTTACCAATGCATATGTGCACAGTCTTTGAATGCAATTAGAAGCAGGTTCACCAGCCCCACAAAGATGATCCATAGACCTCGCCTGCTTCAGGAAGAAACTCTGACTTTAACCTGTACCCCTGAAACAAATAATACATTATATGTTAACAATAAAAAATAAATTAATTTAAAAAAAGAAACTCTGACTTTAGAATGATTTAGTGGTTTGCAGAAATCCCACTTCCTAAGATTTGAAGTTGGCACAAAAAGATGTATGTATGTAGTTAAAACAGTGTTTTCTGGGGAACATACAAACAAATGCCTTTAGAGGTAAAAAGTTGTATGGAAGCCAAGAAAATATTAAAGAAATTTTTTAATGCTGCTGAATCCACACATATTTCTCAAAGGTCCTATAAACATTACAACACATTTATCAAGGAATATCTGAAGGTGCCAAGATACTTCCAGTAATGTACCAGAATAAACATGACCGTATGATAAAAATACATTTGCATAACAGCCTCTGGGGTCAGGGAGGAGGACAGAGATGAAGGGGGGGGAGGGAGGGTTGAAGAAAGGGAGAGAAAACTGTCACAGTTCTCTGCTACAGTTGTGAAGTTAACTTGTGGTGAACAATAAGAAGAAATCAATATTTTCAAAAAAGTGTCTGCTGAGATCTAAGGAATTTCATTCTTAACCTATATAAGGCATGGAGTCTACCCTGTAAACGTTAGTGCCTTACAAAGAAAGGAGACAAGCAAAAATATTGAATGGGAGCTTCTCTGCTTCACCATTCCCGACCCCCTGTCCATTTTCTCATCAAGAGAAGAAAAGGAATTGGTGGAAAACGTGTTAGCAGTCTTGGTCTGACAGGAAGCAGGATTTAAATAAACTCGAATGAAGGACAGAGTAACAGGATAAACAAATAGTTATTAACAGGCGATGAAGCACAGAAACTGGCAAGAGCCCAGAAGCCCTGATCCCCCCTGGGCTGTGGGGCAGGGAGAGGACAGAGGATTATGGGAGCACCATGGAAAGAGACTGTGCAAGGGAGTGCTCGGTGGAGGTGTGCTTACAGAACTGCACAGCCGCTACCAGAGATGGTGGTTTGGCTTCCTGGGTACCGAGCCGGGCAGAGCCAACCAAGGAGAAGGGCCCTGGGCAGCAGCTAACGGAGCATAACCAGGTACATTCTCAACTCTTGGACTTCCCTGCTGAGAAGACAAAGAAATCCTGGTGAAGCTGTTTATTATGAGGGTACTACCTTTGAGGTTATTATTTACTTCTATTAATGGGTGGTTTAATCACACCCTGAGAAGGATACATAAATAATCCTTTTCTAAGTGTCCTTGCTTGTGGGGACATTGGAGAATTCTTTCAAGAAAGAGCACTGAACTCCCATTACCAGGATTGTTCTTGTTTCCATTTGTTTTGGAAACAGTTGCTGAAGGAAGAAGGAAGTGTGGCCATAAATGTTTAAAAGAATTCCATGTATAGTTAGTGGTGGCCATAAACATATGGTCCTCACCAACTATCTGGACTCTGTTCCAACCATGTCTTTCAACTGCTGTTAACCCTGTCATTATATATTCCTGCTCCATTTTCACTGGGGAAGTCCATGTTCAGAGCCAAAGTACATGGATAAAATATTAAGGGTAATGGTCCAACAAATAAAGGGAGGTAAAGTTCAGAAGCTACATGACAAAAAGCCTGTCACAGAACTGCTGATGAGAAAGAAGTAACTTTTCAAATTAAGAAAACATTTGTCATTGTCATTAGCAGTTTTAAAGGTCAAAAATTTTTAAGGGAATTCTTAAAACATTGTGCTTGGAAAACAAGGAGTTTTGACAAGATTTAAAGTACAAGAATGTGATTTGATCTCAGGACTTTACTGATACAGATAATCTTCTTTTAAGGTATGAGTATTTTTTCCACATTATAAAAGTACTTTTTCATGGTAGAAAATACAGAAGAGGGGCGCCTGGGTGGCACAGCGGTTGGGCATCTGCCTTCGGCTCAGGGCGTGATCCCGGCATTATGGGATCGAGCCCCACGTCAGGCTCCTCCGCTATGGGCCTGCTTCTTCCTCTCCCACTCCCCCTGCTTGTGTTCCCTCTCTCACTGGCTGTCTCTATCTCTGTCGAATAAATAAATAAAATCTTTAAAAAAAAATACAGAAGAGCTTGAAGCATAAAATAAAATAAAAATTACCCGAGATCTTATTACTTAAAAGTAATCACTAGTGGTTGTTTTCCTTTTTACTCTACTCAATATATGTGTATCCTTAAAATAAAATGATGGTACTGATTCTTTATGAGTATTTCCAGTACTTCATTACTCTCCAGGCATTTTGCACCAATTTTCATTTCCATCAAAAGTATGTTAGTTTGTCTAACCATATCCTGTTAGCCTTGTAATTTAAAGTTTCCCCCCCAATTTTATAAAAAAAAATTTTATTTAGTAAGGTCGAACTTTATTCAAGTTTATATATTTATTGACCATTTTTCTGTTGAATCATTTATCCATGCCTTTTGCTTATTTTCCTATGGGACAATTAGTGTAAGTGTGCTTTTTATTTTTAATTTATAGGAGCTCCTTATAGAGAAAAACAATTTAATAAGATCAATTTCACAAATACTATATGATTCCACTTAGATTAGTACTTAGAATTTTAAAGGGAGAAAGTAGAATGGTGGTTGCTATGGGCTGGGGCAAAGGAGCATTACCTTTGTATAAACGTTTAATAAATCCTGATTTAGAAACTGTTAGACCTCAAGGTAACTTTAGATATTTTTATTAAGAAAAATAAAGTACCATTTTGAAGTTTTTTGATAATTTAATTTATAATATTTTGCCCCAGAAGATATAACTCTCTTAGGACTAAGAGATTAAGACCCTTGGTTCCAGCTTACTCCAAAGAGTTCTCAAAAAAAGTATGAAAGAAACAAATAATATACAGAATAATGTTACAGTGGAAGACGGGAACATGACAACTGTCTCCACTATGTGTGATGCATAAAAAGACTATTAACAGCTTTTCAGCTAGTCTGTAGAAAGTGGAAGTAGGAAGAAAGGATTGGCAGATAGACGTTTTGCCAGTAATTGAATGCTCATTTACTTGACATGAGGTAACTTCCAGTTTTTGTGAAAATTACTGACTTTCCTGATACCCTGAACAAGCTTGAAACAGTTTAATACCCAGAGTCCCATGAACCCTTAATTAACTGCTCTTCAGTGCAATCTGTGAAACTTTCTCACTAGATCTTAAAACAAAGATGAGAAAGGTGGAGAATTTTTATGCCAGTCTCAAGCTGGCAAGTTACTTTGAGAACTGAATTCCTAAGAGTTTTGCTGTTTCTTACATACATCCTTAATTGTGCCTCAGATATCTTCAGAAGACAGAATTTCTGGGTTTTAAACTTCTTCTCTTTGTAAGCTGGAAATAAACAGATTGTGTATGTGGTATGATGTGGTCAAGTCTTCATTTATGTTACTTCCTTTGTCTAAAGTGTGTGAACCCTTAAATGCGTGGTTGCTTTTTGGTAATGGCAGCCAGCAGTTTTGTGTTAGGATTTTTCACGACTAGTCCCAGCTGTTGTAAAAAGGAACAATCTACCCTGGCCATAGATAACAGCGCTTTGGGTTTAGACCACAGG
The DNA here is from genome assembly GCF_002007445.2 of Ailuropoda melanoleuca. Taxonomy (NCBI): domain Eukaryota; kingdom Metazoa; phylum Chordata; class Mammalia; order Carnivora; family Ursidae; genus Ailuropoda; species Ailuropoda melanoleuca. The sequence goes on from NC_048223.1 coordinate 63,962,795, forward strand.
CAATACCACTGGGACCTTCCATGTACACTGTGCACATCAGTATTCCTTGGAGAGAGAATGACGATTAGTCACTTCTGGCTCCTCGAAATTCTTGCGTAACTTGCTGTTATCTCAGTACAGTCTCCAGGGGAGGCTTTATCTTGGCACATGCCTTCATCCCCGCTGCAGCTCTCCCTCTTTCATCAGACGGACCATAGAGTATGGGACTGGGACTCCTGTTCCATTCGGTATGGGTTCTCCTTCCTCATCCTGGGTCCTTGCATTATTGTTTTTGTCATGCCTTGTATCTTGGGCTTTGTTGCCACTGTGACAAGAGTCGTCCATCTGTAGCTCATACGTATGTGCCCATCCTCCTTTGCAGTAACCTAGCACTGCCGATGCTTTCTGTAGAATTGTTACATACAAATCATTCAGACGATTCCAGATTTCCTCCTGGCACTTCAGTTTCCTTTCTTCCTCCTTGCCAGAATCCTTGTCTTTATCTCTGGAATATAAAGCTTGGATGCCAAAAGGCTTCAAAAAGTGAGTTAGGCTTGTGTTTTTAGCTTTCTTTTTCCACACTCCATGTTCCAGAGCTAGATTTCTCTTGTGCTTTGGATTTTTCTTGCCCTCTTTCTGCCTGAACAGCAACTCTGCAGTTATGCTTGGAGTTTAGTTTACACTGTGTAAGATAAGGTGGTTTGTAAGATAAGGTAGTTTACTCTTTTCTGATTCTCACACTTCTTAAATCCATCTGTTCTTGATTATTTCACCTGTTATGCCTTGATTTTTCTTTATACTTTGTTTGCATTTCATTTTTCTTCTCTGAAATTATTTCTAGGTTTTTGCTGAGTCCATGTAACTTCTGACTACATAAACGGCTTTGATATGGTACATAGGGGCCTTAACAAAGAAGAGGCATGTGCCCAGTTTACCCCTTCCATCTCTCATGCCTTATTTCCTCCTAAAGTTGAAACAACACAGAACAGTTAGAAGAGCATATTGTCATATTTTGAATGCTTTTATTGCTGATTATATTGGAGATATTGGCATTCTATCAGTAAAAGTTCTTGTGTATCTTCTAGCTAGCTTTGAATTTTCAAATGTGCATTTTCAAAGCATAATAGCTCTTTTTTACCTAGTTGATGAAGGGTCCATAGGCTCCATCTTGGTATGTGAATGCACCCTCTCATTCAGCAAAAACCTGCCTAAAAGTGCTCATTACCACAGTGATGAGGGCACCTCGTCTCCAATCATTGCCAAATAGTTGAACTGAGAAACGTCTTGAAGAGCTTGTCATACTTTCTTTTGATTTGCTCATGTCAGTTATGCCACTATCATGTCAGGAACACACTTCCTCTGTTGAGTATTAAGTTTCATTCTGCCAAATGGAATTTTGATAGGAAGTTATCCTGGGGTATCATGGTGTGTAAACTGATTGTGGGTACCAATGGAAACATCTTTTTCTCATGAAAACTAGGTTTTTTATTTTAAAACACATTTGCTTTTGCATTTCTCTCTCTTCTCATTCCCCTTCTCTTCGAATTGACTAGGAAGAAGATTTTTTTTCTGTTTTAAAACAAGATAAATAAGGATTATTTTATGCCTTATTCTAAAGCAACATAGTTCATTTAGGGAATGCCTACAACAGATAGATTTGTTTTTTTCTTGATCCAGTTGTAATATTTGATGTGTTATAGCCACTCACCAACATTTAGCCAATACTTACAGCTTGGGTTCTTGTACGTACTCTCCAAATACACTCTTTACCGTCTTATTCTAGTTCAGTTTATTAGAATTCTTGCCATCAACAAGCATTCCTTGAAAGAATCTGGTGTCTATATTACTGGCTATAAAATCAGCTTAAAGTGCATAGACTTACTGTCATTCTGTTTCATTTCTTTAAAATAATTCCCGGTAAGGTTTAATGAGTCAGTTCAGGTTTTCTCTATCTCTTACTAAAGTATATATGTTCACTTAAAAATGTGGTATCAGTACGTTACATGACTTGTATATAACATTTTTGTTTAAAAAGGAAAGTCTATTTCTCAAGAGGTCAGAAGGAAACTTTTGTTTCACAGAAAAATATGGGCCATGGCCCCATGACTGAGTCAAATTCACTTTTATTGATCAGCAGTGACTTGCCAACTTAAAGGAAAAGTGATCAAAGTAGCACATGGATTGGCAGGTATCTAATTTTGAACCGCGACGTGGCTCCGGGAGGGTTTGAAGGAGACTCCATCTCCATATATGGTTTTCACTGCGTTTGTTCGGTGCCTGCAAGCACGTTATTCAGGAAATGCCAGTGGAGTGAATACAGAATTTCACCTATATTGATACAGACTTGCACATTCCTAGGGTGTGCAAAACAAGAGGAAAGCCCGAGCTGCTGACTCTGAAGCCAGTTGTGGGTCATGGCAGATCACTATGACCCCCATTTGTGTTTACTGCCTACAGCGTGAGGCTCTTGGAAACATTTAGTTTGTGATGTCTTAGGTGAGCTACTTACATGAAATACCAAAAACTTGGAAAATAAAGTTATTTATGAGGTTAGTTTTATTTAAGAATGTTATAGTACCGCTTCACACCAAAGACATTTAGATTTATTTGGAAAGTATAATGATGTTCTGACCAAACTCGCTCATGGAAGAAACTTTACTGCAGAGATTCAGTGACTTTTCCAAGGTAACAGATCTTGTGTATGACTTTCTTCTGATTCAGAACTTACTATCATAATTGTGGAATCTATATATTTTCCCCACAATGTGAAAGGAATCTATTACGGAGTCAGTCATTAAAACTTTTAATACATTCTGCGTGATACATGCTGGCTTCTCGTAGCATTTCCCTTCGTGATCCAAGTCAGCCGGTACCTGTGAGATGTCTAGGGCTTTTTCTGAGTCTTGGTTTATGCTGTCTGTTTGATAAAATCCTTACCCTGCAGCCACAGTCTTCCTCATTTAAAAAAAAAAAAAAATGCCTGTTACTACTTTGGAACCAACTACTTGCTGGCTGTGGATATATTCCCAGTGATTATAGGGAATTTCAGAGGAAGTTAGAGATACCTCTCCTCCTGTCAACCCTGACCACTTCTAACACTGTTGATGGACCCAGCCCCAGCCAATGTCCTTCTTCTTAGACAGTTTAAAGGCTAAGACTTTTTAGGAAGAACTTGAAATAAAAGTGAAGAGAGCTCCAAGCCAAAAGAAAGTGAATTCTGTCCACTGCTCTCTTCTTATGGATTTGAGGCCAGTTTGACAGCTTCATATACATTCATAAAATGTACCAAAGCCATTTTGATTTCAGGCCATGATGTGGAACTTTTCCACATAAACAAAAGTGCAACTCTAATATTACGTCTTTTATTTTGGGTGTTGGTGGGAGGAGTCAGTTTAGTTAAACAATGGATTTTCTGTTGTTTTCTCTCTCCAAGAGAACCTGCTGAGAATGAAAGCATTGCTTTGATTTTTTTGATGTTGAATCTTTTCGCAACAACACTCAGTCAAGGAGACAGGAAAGTGCTATCAACAGATCATTGGTGAAACAGTGATGGCTTAAATTCATCTTTTGTCAATAACCCATTACTTTCTGTAGCATAATACAATGAAAGGGCTGACTTAAGTCTTTCCTATAGATTTTGCTCTGGGATAGGAATGGAATGAAATGAAAAGGAGGTTTAAGCTTGAGGAGAGAAAGAAAAGGAAATAAAAATTTTTACTAATGTTTCCAGGATGGGAAACCAGAGAGTACAATCAGAGTACCAAGAGATACTCTTTTAAAACCATAACTAAACTTCACTTAAGTTCATATAAACATCCCAACTCTTCTAAATATGTATCTTTACTGAAAATATGATTTTTAGCATGTATTCTTATAAAAACAATTGTTACCTTATCAACTCCTTATGAATTTCCATATGGAAGTCATAAAAACCTTTTTTGCTCAAAGGTTTAGCTCTTTTGCAGTATACACATATAAAATAACCATTTCTTATCCATGTCCACACAGCTTCATATAACTTCTTGAAGGTTGGATCACCATCTGGTCTTCCTCTCTTCCATAGGATTACACCACAGAGATGTGAACAGATTGATGGGGCAGGAATCTAAAAACCAGAAATCTGGATGGACATCTGAGAGTTCTCTGTATTTTTATAGAGGTACTGAGATCAAAATAATTTGAAGTCAAAACTGTTCTGGGAAGTGCAGGACGTATGATCACCTTAGATATGAAGTTTAAGCTCTTCCCATGGATTTCCATCTCCTCCTTCTGTGTAACCATTTCCAAAAATAGGGACACCTTCGGTCCATTCACCTACTGTTTAATGAGTATCTACTACTTGTCTGGCACTGTGGGAGTTTTAAAACTAATTAAGATAATCCTTGTATTTAGAGAGATTGAGGATTGATTATAAAGCAATGGATACTATTTTTAGAGCAAGTATCTCAAAACTTTCATGCCTAAATTGGAGTTGTCCTTCAAAGCAATTATTTTGAGGCAGGGGGAGACTGTACACTTATTCCCTATTACTCTGCCATCTTCCAACAGTCTTCATAGCTGGCCTTATTCTTTTATGTTTATTAACATAGCTAATCCTATAACTTTTCTCCATCATATGTTTCCAGAATGGGTCTGAGTAAAACCTCAGCCCCTTGCAGGATACATTTAAACTGTGAAATAGAACATTCACTGAATATAGAGAACTGAATTTCATATTTGAAATAAGCACATTAAGTTCAGCCTGGAATAAGAGCTCACATGCTGTAGATATCTTTTAAGCAAGGGCAAAGGAGGGAATGAGAAAGACATTCTTATTGGCCACATTAGTAATCTAAAGCAGAATATTGTCATGATTGTTTTTCTCTGTACTTATGAGACTTGATTATTTAAAGATCCATTTTCCAAATAAGTACTGCTTTAGGTCCTGGAGTCTTTTTTGATGTTAACATGTTGGTGAATGCGTGTTGTGTGTATCTCTATGTCCGTTGATAATTTATATTTTTAGGTCACTAGATGGTGCTCTTTCACTTTGAAATATAATGTATTTTCCATTGAGGCTTTTGCTGTTTATTTTATTGTTCTGTTGATACAGAGGTGGTGGAAAATCAAAATTTTTCATAGTTTGGATCTGAGGCTTCCTTCCCTCTACAGGTGCATAGGAATTTTAATGTGATTATCCAACCTGTAAAAGTAATAGGTTTTCAGATTAGCATACCACTCAATACTTAATTTATTTTGTAAGAAAATACATTTTTCCCCTGTAGAACCATTTTATGTTACGTATACTTGGCTGATATATAAGACACTACAATTATTTTTTTTTTATGTGGTTTCATCTGTCCTATACGTGATTGAAAAATGACTTGGGAAACAAACAAAATGCCAGTTACTGGATCCTGGAGACCCAGGAACGTATATTTTAGCAAGAGCTACAATTGAGAGCAATCAGGTATGTTTTGAGAAGTGCCAGTTTCTAATCTCCCAGTAGTAAGTGTTTTCAGTGGAGATTAACGTCGGAGTCAGCTGACAGTAATTGAAATCAAAGTCAAAGATAGCTGGGATCAAAATTTTGAATGTAGATAACTGCCTCCAGGAGTTATAATGGATATAATAAGAATTATTGAAGAAAATGCTTTGTTTACATAAGTATGTTAAAGTTGGTGAGAATCTCACAGAGAAAAGTGGTTCCTGTTAGGATGCCCTAAGGAGTAAGCAATGTGAACATGATGCCATACTGACTGGAGGTTGTTTGACATCCGTTTTGCCCTACTTTTAGGCTCGTCACCTAATAATACCTGACACGTAAACATTTTAGAAGGTTTAAACCAATCTTAAGATCTTTTCATCTTCACAGTGTCCCTGTGACATGGCGAGTATCAGAGGAGGAATTAGAGAACAAGGTAGGGAGAAGAGTAGTCTGGGGCAGGGTGTAGGGGGTGGCTGGAGGTGACAGCACAGACTCAAATTAAGCACAGCTGCTTAGATGTCTCCCCAGGAGGCCAGAAGAATTCCTGAGCTCTGAAGCTTGGTGGGAAATTGTTGTTGACTAGGATTGCTCTGTCCTGGTCTTAAGAGCCTGTAGCTTTAGGACAGGGTTTCCTCCCTCCTTCCTCCCTCCCTCCTTCCCTCTCTTCCTTCCTCTCCAATTGCTCATTTTTACCTTACGAATATGACATGCTCATCATGGCATTGATTTTCAAATGGACTGTTGGATGGGGATAGGTAAGTCACAGTATCAGAGAAGTATGTGTAATTTGATAAAATTCCCACCAGGTGATTCTCTTTTCTTATTCTAGAGAACCGATGGTTTGGAAGGACCAGTTGGAACTGCTTGTTAATTGTAAAAAATGCTCAGCAAACATTTCTTGACCCTGTCACTGATCTGAAGTGTAGTTCAGTGTAGGGAGGACTCAGCAGAGAAGGTGGTGTGTTGCACACAGACACTAAGGTTGACATCACTAGGGATGGTAATGATGATGCTCTCTGTTATTCAGCTTTATCACTTTAGTGGTAACACTTTATCACTAGGGCTAATGGTATAGAACTTCTGGCTTACCCCAAATGGTCTTGGTTTCTGTCAGGCCGACCCACAGGGTAATAGAACACCCCGTTGTAGGGGAGACTTGGAAACCTGACAGAAGCGAGAACTGAAGAGACACGTCCTCACCCGGAGTTTTGGCTGTGATGTTTCCCTCCCTGTGAAGATTCCAGCTTGGCGAACTGCCTCACCTCCTTTAAGCTTTTACTCAGACCTCACTTTTTCAATGAGGCCTAATGCCCTGACCCCCCTTCCCATGGCTGGTACTCTTCATCCTTTTGTCTTGTTCTCCTTTTCGCAAGTTATGTTCTAATACATTAGATAATTTGTTTATTTGATTCATTTTGGTCTCCTTGTACAAGACTGTAAGCTCCATGTCGACAAGGGTCTTTTTCTTTACTGATATATCCTCCAGCCCCTAGAATAGTGCCTGGTACATAGTAGAGGTTCAGAAAATACTTGCTGAATGAATGAATGAATGTTTTCCTTTATAACAGTCTGTGACAGTAATAAATAGTACATGTGGTAATACATATATAGTCATTTAACACTAATTCTGAATAAATATTAAATATTCCTGAACGAAAATAATGTTTTATTCTGTAGATACCTTCTGAATTAAGTTATCACATAGTTTAAAAGTGTGGATCCAGAGTTGGAAGACAGTGGATTATAATGAATGAGCCTCTGAGTGGTTTTCTAGGGCAAGTTACTAAACTGCTCTGTGCCTTAAATTCCTCTGGAAACAACGTTGCAAAGCTCTGGGGTAGATTAAATGAGTTAACGCATTTAAAGCCTTAGATCAGGACTTGGAATGTAGCAAGAATGTAGTAAGTAATAAATTGAATTTATAGATTCTTCACTTGTTTAAAAAATAATTACATGATAAACTTATTTTGCAGTTAAATGGTTTAGCCAGCTTTCAGAAGGAAAAAGACCACACAGAAAAACATACACAGTTTGGGGATTTTTCCATATTCCTGTTTTAATTACAATGTTAACACACCTAGAATGAATCAAATACTGAGTTTCTTATGGAATCTCTTTTCTTATATTGTAACATCAATTTTATAACAAAGAGTTTGGGGTTTCATATGAGCCCTTTGTTTTTTATTTCTTATAGATCCCCATATTAAGGTTTCTGGAAAGAAAGAAGATGTTAAGGAGGCCAAGGAAATGATCATGTCTGTCTTAGACACAAAAGTAAGTGAATGTTAAGGATACTCAGATGTCAGAACCTTGTCTCTGCAAGGGCTACTTCATGCTGTTATGAAAAGAACCATTTGGAGAAGAAAAACCAGGAGAAAGTAATGGTGGGTTTTAAAATTAGCATGTGTGATTCTACAGTGGATGTAAAGTTCTGTTTAAAATTTGAATAGGTTCTCAAGCTGGGTAAATGAGTAATATTATATATACATACATGCACACGTGTGTGAGTAAGTACATGTAAGTACATATGTCTGTGTTTGTATGTATATGCCACCTTCAGAAACAGACATTGATGCTGATTAGTATAGGGCAAATAACAATGTTTGGAAGAATTAACATATTTGCCTTTATAATGCCAGAATGATCTATATAGTTGTATGTCATGGCATGAAACTTGACAACTTTCTCTTGTAAGTTCTTTCTCTCTCTGCAGGTATAGGTTAGAGAGATAATAGGGAAATTTAGATGTGTAAAAATGTATACTCATTTGTGCAAATTTATTCTAGTAAACACTTCTAAATCACTTATATATGGCAGGCACTTTGCTAATAAGCATCTTACAAATATTAATTTGTTTAGTGTTCATAACCAACTCAGCACAAAGGTACTAGGGAATTTGCCCAGAATCCAATAGCTAATAAATGGAGAGGTGGGATTTAAATCCAGAATGTCTGGTTCTTAACCACTATGTTTTGCCACCTGGTATTTCGTTGAAATGGCTTCTGATCTCTTCCTTTTTTTTTTTTTTTTCTTTTCTTGATCTTTTTTATTTTTAAGAATTATTCACCTTACAATTATTAAATATTCTAGAATCTTTTCCCAAAAAGAATATCTTTTTCCTGTATTTCAAATGTTAAACTAAAAGAACTAAGTTTGAAAATCCAAGTATTTAGTGGATATAAGTTTGAAATTTAAGAATTAAGATACGATATGATATTTTTAACATCTTGTTGTATTTTGATTTTTTTATTTTACTTTTTGAGGACTGAAGAATTTTTATATCAGTCTTATAAATGAGAAAAGGTTTCATGTTTTTATAATTTTACAATACTGAATTTCCCAAAATTAAGTACGCAGATTCTCATATGATCACAATTATTCATTACGTCTTAGAATTACACATTTTGCTTAATTATAACTAATCTTCTACTTTGCATTGCTTTAAGCAAGCCATGTTACTGCTGGAGCTCTGTGCTTTGTTAGCCCTTCCTCATTCTTATCTCTGAGAATAATGGGTCTGCTCTGTAAAATTTTACTTACAGTAATAGACAAGTTGTGAAAATAATGCTTACAAATACTTTCTTACTCAGTGTCACAGTTCAACACTCCTACTAACCTACATTTATTCAGTCTTTTAATTATTTTCATCTGTTTTTAGTTATTTGAATTAAATGTTTCATGAATAATGTCTGTTAAAAACTGAGCAATTTATTTGTAATTATACCTGACTTTATTTAAATGCTGCTTTCCAAAAAGTTATCTTGGTAAAGAGTATATCTTTTATTTCTTCTGACAGATTTGTCTTAAAGTGTCTTAAGTGTCTCTTTTTCATAGCCAAAGAGAAATAGAAAGTATTCATTTGTAGATGAAGATGATATTACCAAGAAATCTGTAAGATTTCCCACCAGGTCACTTTTTGTTGGTACTGTTCCCTTGGAGAAAAAGTGTTTTAAGGAGTTGTTCTTTCCTTTTGCATGCATCAAGAATTAATACATTATTTCCATATAGAGCAATCGAGTCACCTTGAAGATGGATGTTTCACATACAGAACATTCTCATGTAATCGGCAAAGGTGGCAACAATATTAAAAAAGTGATGGAAGAAACAGGGTGCCACATCCACTTTCCAGATTCCAACAGGAATAACCAAGCAGAAAAAAGCAACCAGGTACTTTGTCTTTTTGCATGAATGATTATGGAACAGATTAAAGCTTTGTTTTTCCATATGCATATCTTTTTTGGGAGGTGAAAGCAAAAAAAAATAACCATAGACATACCATATGATCTTACTAATATGTGGACTCTAAAAAAAACAAACAAACCCACAAATGAATAAACAAAAAGCAGAAGCAGACCAGTAAATGTAGAGAACAATCTGATGGTTCCCAGAGGAGAGGGTGGTGGGGAGATGGACAACATGGGTGAAGGGGAGTAGGAGGTACAGGCTTCCAGTTATGGAATGAATAAGTCATGGAAGTAAAAGGCACAGCATAGAAAAGATAGCCAGTGGTATTGTAATAGCTATGGTGAGCATAGCATAACTTATAAACTTGTCAAATCACTAATGTTGTATACCTGAAACTAATGTAATTTTATGTGTCAGCTGTACTCAAAAGATAAAAAACAAGAAGAATGTATGTCCCCTTTCCAAGGAGACTAAAGAGATGATTGTAGATAGGCTATAAACTTTTACTCTCTAAACGGTTGTGGAAGAGAGAGCAACGTGAATGTGATGGCAACGTCAAATGAAGTCCCTGAGACAAGGCCCAGAGAGCATTATGTTAGGAAAGGACCTGGAACCTTGCCTAGTCCAAGCATGTGTCCGCTGTGGGGATTCTGTCTGTAGCACCGCACACGTGGTTCTCCAGGGTCCACCACATCACCTCCTCGATGCCTGAGTGCCCATCTACTTCACATTGACTGAATTATGTCTCTCTTTAGTTTATACACATTTTTTCTAGCCTTTGTGTTTGAGAACAAATGAAACTCACCTGTCCATACATTTTCAGTACTTGAAGATCAGATAGTATTATTTGTGTCCTTTGGAAGTTTCCCCTGTAATCTAATCATAGTACTAGAAACTGTCAGCCACAAAGATGAATAAGATAACCGTCTTTTCTCTGTGGGGACTAACGGTGACAGTGACACATAAGGAAGATAGCAAGGGCAGTATTCAAAATATTGACAATTGGTATGGCTTGGGGCATGGTCTATCAGGAGCAGTGCTCTGGAGCCCCACGCCTTTACCCTCATGCCAAGATTAATTCTTTAGTTAGATGAGAAGGTTCAGGGGATCCCAGAAGAGAGCTGGAGGTGGTGTTGGAACAAAGATTTTTTTTTTATCAGCTAGCATGAAGTAGTTCAGTATTTTGAGTACTTACTGCAGCAGTAACATTGTATACTGATATACAGGACAGACTTGATACACAGTATGCAGAGTTTAAACAAAAGGTAGAAAATGCAGCGAACAAGATGATAAAATAGACAGGATGGCATTATGGGGACTGTGAAGTTTTAGGTAAGTTCAGGGGTTGATGTAAATCAATTGACACAAATCAGCTAAGGAGCTCATTAAAATGCAAATTGTGATTAAGTAGGACTGGGTTGGTGCCTGAGGTCCTTCATTTTTAACAAGCTCCCAGATAATGGCAATGCTGTTTTTTCTGGATGACATTTTGAGTGGCAAGGGTATAGATGATTAGAAAAGCAGATGTGGGCTCAATTAAAATCTAACTCTGTATTTTCTTATTTTTGCAGGTGTCTATAGCAGGACAACCAGCAGGAGTAGAATCTGCCCGAGTTAGAATTCGGGTAACTATTTAGTACTTTAATACTATAAATCAGTGTCAGCAATGTTTGCATCATAAGGCAATAAAAATGTCTTAATTTATCAATTTATAACCAAATCATATGTTCAGTAGTTATGAAATAGTGACAAAAGTTGTTTTAATGTGTTGAAGATGTTTCTTAGAGATATTCCATATTGCACCTGACTCAGTTTTTCTGATGATTTTAAAATGATGAAAAAGAGGCCCAAAGAAGAATTCCATAGGCAGTTTAAGTTATAAACTCTCAGGTTTCACAAAAGACTCCTTTCATTTGAGAAATGTTACAAAGTCTACCCAAGCTTCTGTCTATAATAAAAACAATTTATGTTTTAGCATTCCATCCTCAGAAAAGAAGGAATGAGTTATGCACATCTCTAAATGTGTAGTGATTCAGCTGTCTGCTTTGGGCTCTCATACTTTCATTTAGGAGCTGCTTCCTTTGGTGCTGATGTTTGAGCTACCAATCGCTGGGATTCTTCAACCAGTTCCCGATCCTAACTCCCCCTCGATTCAGCACATATCACAAACGTACAACATTTCAGTGTCATTTAAGCAGCGTTCTCGAATGTATGGTGCTACTGTGATAGTACGAGGGTCTCAGAATAACACCAGCGCTGTGAAGGTAAATAATTGAGATAATTATGAACATCTTAAGTGTAGAAATTATGCAAGTTTTTATTATTTTTTTAGATTTTATTTGAGAGAGAGTGAGAGAGTGGGAACGAGTGGTGGGGGGGAAGGGCAGAGGGAGAGGGAGAGACAGACTCCTCACTGAGCAGGGAGCCCGATGTGGGGCTCGATCCCAGGATCCTGGGATCACAACATGAGCCAAAGCAGATGCTTAACCAACTGAGCCACCCAGGTGCCCCTATGCAAATTTTATCTTTAAAGGATTTTAAACTATTTCATTTTCCAGAATTTTCCCTTGTATTGCATTTTCGTTTATAGAATGTGTTGAGTTTCTCCATAGCTATTAGAAGTGCACTAGAATCTTTCCTTGTGTGTGTACAGTTATTCTATAGGATTATTTCTTTCCTACCCTTTTCTCATAGGAAGGAACTGCCATGCTGTTGGAACATCTCGCTGGGAGCTTGGCATCAGCTATTCCCGTGAGCACACAACTAGATATTGCAGCTCAACATCATCTCTTTATGATGGGTCGAAATGGAAGCAACATCAAACATATCATGCAAAGAACAGGTGCTCAGATCCACTTTCCTGACCCCAGTAATCCACAAAAGAAATCCACCGTCTACCTCCAGGGCACCATTGAGTCTGTCTGTCTTGCAAGGCAATATCTCATGGTAGGTTTACTGAAATTAGTGTTATAATTTCATATTATTTTATTTACTTCTTTGGGTACAGTGTATGTGGCTGCACACACTCCTGTGGTATTTATGAAAACGTTTTGGAAGCCTTGTCAAATAAGTTTATTGGTAAAAGGAAATAAAATATGTATGTAAAGTATGTAGTGCCTTACAGGCTTAATTTCATTACATAGGCGAGTGATTTCTTTGCAGTATTTTTTTTTTAACTTAAACACAGAAGAGGACACAATGAAATAATGTATTTCTGTATTCTGTGGAAGGTGATTATTTTCATCTGACATGTAGTATTTGTTTGCATTTGACAAAGTCTTCTGTTTAATCAGAAAAATAATACCTTTTACCCTCAAAGATATAAATTTTAGTAGCATGAAACGTGAACATTTCAGAGATGTCTGATACAATTTTTAAAATGGTATTTAAGCCACAAATTTGAATCTTAATGCATTGAAGAAAATAGCCGTTGTATAATTCAGTACTGCTTCCTATTTAAAATTTGCAATATTTCTTTCCTTCTGCTATTCATTTAAAAACACAGTGTAAGTTGATACATAGTAACAAAATGGATTGACATAATGTGGACTTATAAAGTATCTTATTAAAAACACCATTGTATTCTCCTGTTCAAGAACTTGACCTTTAGTGATATTTGAAACAGTGAGCCTCAGGTATGCTCTTCACTTGCAGAATTTGTTCTTGAGAAACTTTAGAAAATCCAGTTTTTATTTTTTAAGAGACAGAAAGGAGGACAAGCAGGGAGGGGAGGGGCAGAAGGAGAGGGAGAGAGAGAATCTTAAGCAGGCTCAATGCTCAGCACAGAGCCCAACTCAGGGCTTGATTGCAGGACCCTGAGATCATGACCTAAGCCAAAATCAAGAGTCCAATGCTTAACCAACTGAGCTACCCAGGTGTCCCAGAAAATCCAAATTTTTATTGTTGATTCCATTCCTCTGATAAATAAGAACTTTCCGTATCATTAAGGATTATAATAATTATTTTGTTGTGAATGATTTTTTTTTAGCCAAGCTTAGTTTATAAGGATACTTTTAATATATCACTAGTTAGGTAGCAAATTCATGTCCAAAGATTATTATGATTACTCTTCGTAATTTTCTTTTTTCTTTTTGTCTTTAGGTATTATTTTAAGTGAACTTTTTTAGGCATTCTGTACAGTTAGGAATTAATATTCATACTTTGATCATACCTACCAAAAATATAAGTGTGCAATGAGATATAGTATTGTACAATATTAAAAGAAGTGAGGAAGAGTGGGATAAATTAAAAGGCTTTAACCTAGGGGCACCTGGGCGGCTCAGTTGGTTAAGCATCTTCCTCTTGATTTCATCTCAAGTCATGATCTCTGGGTCATGAAATTGAGCCCCACGTTGGGCTCCACACTTAGCATGGAGTCTGCTTGAGTTTCTCTCCCCCTTCATGCATGTGCACTCTCTCTCTCGCTCTTTCGCTCTCTCTCAAATAAGTAAATAAACCTTTAAAAGAAATAAAAGGCTTTAGCCTATATTTGAAATACAAAAATCACTTTTTTTTTTAAGATTTTATTTATTTATTTGACAGAGATAGAGACAGCCAGCGAGAGAGGGAACACAAGCAGGAGGAGTGGGAGAGGAAGAAGCAGGCTCACAGTGGAGGAGCCTGATGTGGGGCTCGATCCCATAACGCTGGGATCACGCCCTGAGCCGAAGGCAGATGCTTAACCGCTGTGCCACCCAGGCGCCCCACAAAAATCACTTTTATCCACAAGGAAAATGGCACACAGTGATTTCATTTTAATTCAGTATTTTTGACTGTTACTTCTCCCGACATTTACGTACAGAACCCAGCAATCAGTGGGCTAGTACTAAGTGTCCTGGGAATCAGTAAGTATGAGATTCCTATAGTTAGTAGATTCAAGTCCAGGAAGAAAGCATCAGAGGAAAAAAAAAATAGTGGTAACCTCTGCAGAACTAAAAAGTGAGAAAGCTAAAGGAAGAAATAGTAGTAGCAGTTTACTCCAGGAAGGAGGTAAGGTTGGAGCTGCACCAGAGGAGAGGCAGGTCTTCAGTTGGTGAAGAAGCCTTTTGGTGAGTTGAGACCAAAGTACAGAATCTGTTTGAAAAATAGTCAGGAGGCTGGTGTAGCCTGAAGGAAGGGGCCGATGTGTGGACACATATGCCTGTGATTGTACAAGCAAAGCTGGGCCAAAATGTGGAGATCTTGAAATGCTGATACATGTTTAGATTTCATTCAGAAGAAGTAAAAACCAGTACTGTAAGTCTTTGAGCAAAAGCACAGGATTAGTGCCCTTGATGTGGTTGAGGATCTAGTTTCTGGCATCACTAACAAAACAGAAGTCAAGAGAATGGAGGAATTTTCCAAGGTGGAAAATGGGTAAAAAATTCAGGGCCAATAACAGAAACTTCAGACACATATAATTTTGTCATTCAAAAATAGTTTGTGCCCTCAGCATTATTTCCGCACCAATTCCCTAAGCTTTGTGAAGGAATGTGATTCAGCTTTAATACTTTGGTTTACTCTTTCAGCCCGTAGAATATTGCATTATTTGTAGGCATATTAAATTATCAAATGTTTAAATGAGTAACGTTTCACCTCCTACACTTTCTACTGTGACATTTCTTAGGGTTGTCTTCCCCTTGTGTTGATGTTTGATATGAAGGAAGAAATTGAAGTTGATCCACAGTTCATTGCTCAGTTGATGGAACAGCTCGATGTCTTCATCAGTATTAAACCAAAGCCGAAACAACCAAGCAAGGTTGGTTCAGAGTCTGGACCCAGAGAACCATGTATCATATTATATTCTAGATAGTTTTGTTTTCATATACATGTATATTTGCATATACATGGAATTAAATATTCCATATAATATATATGTCATTATATGTTATACTTTGTTATTTAAATACATGAGTTTGTAAAAACATTAATTATTATTGATCATCATTTTCTTTATGTGTTGGTTTTGGAGTCCATTTTTAATGACCGTTATTTTTTACAAACATATGAGAAAGAGAGAAAAGATGTGTTTTTATTAATTTGCAACCTGGTAACTTTCAGCTTTATTAAGTTATCAGAGAGTTGATAAGGCTAAACATTGTGTTAAGTGTGTAGTGTATGTGTACATATCCAATGCAATTAAAAAATATTTAGTTTACATACTCTTTGTGAGCCACTCTGCTCGCACTGCAGAGTTAAAGAATAGATGTCTATTGTCCTTAATAAAATAATAAACTAATGATAATCAAAAGGAAATAATGACATGTCCCCAGTTCAGCCTTCTTGGAACTTCTCTAAGATGTTGCAAAATTTCAATATTTTCATGTATAGTCAAAATTTAATGGGATAAACCTGATGATATTAAGTGCTAGTGAGAATATGAGGGAAGAGGAATGTTCCTACCTTAATGTTGTGTAAATTGGCATAGCCACTTTGAGAAGCAATTTGGGACCTTCTAGTCACGCTGAAGATGCTGAGATCCTCCTGCCCGCCGGCGTTCTATGTCCAGTTATACACCCTGATGAGACTTGTGTACCACATGTCAAAAGACAAGAATGTTGTGGAATAAAAGAAGCAAGTTGCATAATAACATGTACTAAATGATAACATTTATGTATACTTTTTATTCTAGTAGATAAAACCCCAAACAGTTGTGCTTTTCATTTTTTAATTTCTATAAATCTTAAATATGTATCATGGTATATGTATAATATGTATCATAGACAATTTTTATATATGTAAATAACGTGTTCAGTGTCCAACTTAAGAAAAACAATCATGCCTTTCTCAAAAGAAAACTTTAAAGAAAGAGAGGTTTGTGTCTAAGTGAACTTGATACAATGAGTTTAAAGTTAGAGAACAGGACATTGATTTTATGTATCTTGAAGCGTCATGCTTGGCTAATTTGAGTTGACTGGAGTCACTGTAGATACCAAGACTGGAAGATAAAGACAGAAGAGACTTTGTGCATGTAAAGAGTGTCAGGCACAAGAGGAACTCCTGGAGTTCAGTAAGAAATGAGCCAGGTCAGGGGGAAAATAGATAGTAAGTGAGAATTCTAGAGCCTTGTAGCATCCCAGGGCCATTTAGTTTTGTCTAGCTGGCCCCGATGCTGCCTACTGCTTTAACTGCTTTAACAAATTGTCTTTATTGCCTATTGGAGGCTCTTCTCTTAAGTTCACCCTTCAATTTTCTAGATGAGTCCATTGAGAAAAAAATATATTGTTTGGAAATTTATTTTACCGTCGGCTTTGCCAGTGATATGCCATCAGTGAGGAATAGTGGTACCTCAAGGTCCATTAGTTAACTAGTAGACTATAAATGTCAAACGTAAGTGACTGTTACTATGTAGTCTATATATGGTGACGAGTTTGAGTTGCTTTGCAAAGATGAGATCAAGAAAGCTTTAATGTAACAGTGAGAGGATGCAAAGAGAATGGGCTGTAGAGGCGGAGGCCCTGAGGTCCAGTCCTGTAGCTGCCCCTGCCCAGCTAGGCTGTGACCATGGGTATAAGACCACCTTATTCTCACTAAACGTGAATCCCATCCAGAAGGTTTCCGGCAAGCATCAAGATTTATGTACAGCTTCTATCCCAGTGCCTGGAACACAGGACACACCCAGGAAATTATAGCTAACCCTTTATGGTTTTACCACAAGGAGTAAACATAAGAAATAAGTGGTTAGAATTTTTAGTTGATTTTAAAACCGCATCAATATATTCCCTGAGTGGAATCCTTATTACCATATTCATTTCTCACCCGCCTCCCCAATTCATTGTCGACTACTTGCATGTCACCTTTTTCTTTCCCATTATGTGTTTTCATAGTCTGTGATTGTGAAAAGTGTTGAGCGAAATGCCTTAAATATGTATGAAGCAAGGAAATGTCTCCTCGGACTTGAAAGCAGTGGGGTTACCATAGCAACCAGCCCGTCCCCAGCATCGTGCCCTGCTGGCCTGGCATGTCCCAGCCTGGACATCTTAGCTTCGGCAGGCCTTGGACTCACTGGACTAGGTATAAAATTTATTATTATAGCGCTTCTTAGGCACTGGGGGATCGCTTAGCCAGTTCCCTTTCTTTCTACCATTTGGGACTACATTTTAAAGGCTATTTTTTTCCCTTGTCAGTCCCTAAGATTAGGTGAAAAAGCAACAAAACTCACATCAGTCCATTTTGGGTTTCTTGTTAGACTCCATAGATTTTTGTTACCTAGATTCTTTTTATTTTGGCATACATAATCAAGGTCTGACTGTTTTATTTTCAGTGGCTGTGTTTGTTCTTCTAAATTAAGAATGCCATTGAGAGTGAAGTGAGCAGGCTGACTGTAATTTATGTGTTTGTTCTCTCTTGCATTTGCAATATTGCCATCCATCCCTAGAGGTAAAGATTATCCAGTTTGCTTTTCAAAAAGTAATTGCAAATCTGTATGAGGGGTAGAGAGAGGGGGAGGTGAAAGCAAGCAGAACCCCCACTCCCAGTGGTCAGAACTGCGTCATCCGTACACAAAGGAAATCTAGCCTGCAGCTACAAAGAGGAGCCAATAGACCTGTATTTATATCTAAGGAAAGAATGGAAGATGAAAGCATCACCCTCTCAGTGCTTTAGTTTTTTGAGAAAGTGAGGTGAGGTGCTTCGTAGCTGCAATACGTACCGCCTCATTTATGGATTCCTATCTTACAGGTAGCGTTCATTGCCATATTGCAATTGTGCTAGTTTCACTACTTTCTTGCACATTTTTCAGTAGCCTTAATATAAAAAGTCAATGTAATAACCCTAGAAAATCATTTTGCCTCATTCAGTGTTGATCTGAGACAGAAAAAATATTCTCAGCAGTCTGTAAATTTTTTTCTAATAGCTATTTCTTGCTTTTAAAAATCATAATATGGTTATCATATGATTAAGATTCCAAGTAGCCCTGGCTAGACACCATTACAGTAAAGACCGACCCTTTTCCCTTCGGCCTCTCATCTCCCCAAATCCTCCCTTCCCCTGGAGATCTGAACAGTCCTAACAACACACGCGTGTGAGTCAGGAAGTACCAGCGAGGTAATTTAGCAACCAAGTTCTTCCTGCACCAGAGCAAAGATTTGGTTACTCAGTTTTTAAAGTGTTTTCGTGTCTATTCCTATCCTGTAATACTTACTACTTTAAAGATTCCTGAAAAGTTATATACAACTTCATATTTCACTTTAGGATATATTTAAATGCCTGAAGAGAAGTTTCATTACTTAAACGATAAATCCTTAAAACAAGCAAAAAACAAACAAAATTTTCTGAGAAAATTTCACAGTCATTGAGATGGACCATGGACCACAGGGAGGTCGTGTGTTTTGACATAACAAATGCAAACTGTTCCAAGTAGCTCAGCATCTCCATAAATGGGCCGAATGTAGTCATTCTACTGCAGGAGAACATTCCCCTATTCTCTGCGAATTATAAGTGGTTTGAAAAGAGTTTGTTTGGAAACAGAAAACAAGTGAGTTATACAGAGAAATAAAAATGAGTTTCCACTTGAGCAGAATTCTGTTCATCCTGGCTAATGGAGAGGAACGCAAAGCAGCTGGCGTTGCTCAGTGACCCTGACTGTGTCCCTGGTTTACATACACTAACTTCCAGTTCTGATCAGCATCTCTTTGTAGACAGTCTGGGTTCTGTGTTAGAGTTGTATCATGCAATATCTCCTGTGAATATTCGAAAGAGGGTAATCTGTCACTCATATTATATTTGGAAAATATCAGACAGTATCAGCGTGCATTCCAAATGGAAATATTGGTGCGATCTGTATTTTTAAATCTTGAATTTATGTATATTGACTTGGCTTTCATTTATTGCAGGTCTTTTGGGGCCTACCACCTTATCTCTAAACACTTCAACAACTCCAAACTCACTCTTGAATGCTCTCAATAGCTCAGTCAGTCCTTTGCAAAGTCCAAGTTCTGGCACCCCCAGCCCCACGTTATGGGCACCCCCACTTGCTAACACTTCAAGTGCCACAGGTGAGTATCATCTAAGTACAATCAAAGGCACATGGTTTTAGGTATTTAAATAAAATTTGCTGGTGGCTCTGTTTCCTTAAGGAAAAATCATGGTTCAAAGCATACTGCAGCTAAACAGAAACTCCCCAGCATGTAAATTAGTTAAAATGAAGCATGATAAAGGAGGGAGTTTTTCATGAAAGTAGAATATAATCTTCAGACGTGACAAACAGATCAGGAGAAAAGAAGTATGATGAGCAGGAAGTAGTGGCAAAGACACATGCTCACCGACCTGGTCCTTAGGGAACGTGGGTTCCAGCTGGACACGTGTACTTGGGAGTCACATGGACGTGCTAAATCTAACTAGTTTCCTCATCAGTGCAGTGAGCTCAGATTAATTATTCTCTAAAGTCTTCTTCCATTTTAACATTGTTTTGTGTTTTTATAGTAATGTTAAACTTATTTACAGAGAGGTATCAAAATTGAATTCTCTCCTGAATTTGTAGCAATAAAAATGAAGTTTTTTGTTTTTACTGAAAATAATAAAGTAATATTTGTTAAATCTGACTTGTTTCCTAATATCTGTCTTCATGAAATGTCATTGTAGGCTTTTCTGCTATACCACACCTTATGATCCCATCTACTGCCCAAGCCACGTTAACTAATATTTTGTTGTCTGGTGTACCCACCTACGGGCACACAGCTCCATCTCCCCCTCCTGGCTTGACTCCTGTTGACGTCCATATCAACAGTATGCAGACAGAAGGCAAAAAAATCTCTGCTTCTTTAAATGGACATGCACAGGTAATGTCCTTTGCTAGAGTAGTGTGTTCTATGCTGTTTGTAAGAGATAAGCCACTGGTAATACGTTTAAACTTTCACCTAAAATGAATTTTAGAATTGTGACCATATCTGTCTGTTATTTTCTGTCATCATTTTAGTCTCCAAATATAAAATATGGTGCAATATCCACTTCATCACTTGGAGAAAAAGTTCTGAGTGGGAATCACAGCGATCCATCTAGACAGACAACTGGACCTGAGCAAGCATCTCCCAAATCAAACCCTGTGGAAGGTAACTTTCCTTCTGAATTTCAGCCTGGTCTGTTAATTGGATAAAGGGGGTTGTAAAGTCTTTGCAGTGATTTCAAGTTGGTTTTGCTAACCAGTTATGACTCATCCTGCCTCAAGTATGCAGAAAGACATCTTGAATGAAATTCCAAAGAACACAGGGAGAGATAAACTCAAAAACATTTTCCACAGAAAGAATCACTTCCTGTTACATTGGAACTTCCTAAAGTGGATGTAATTGTGTAAGAGGAAAGCATCAATTTACTAAATGTATACGTATAATTTTTTTCCAAGTAGAGTATTTCTTTTTTTAAAACCCATTCACCCCTAATAATCTTTTAAAAACGTGAGGGTCTTCTCTTTGGATTTCATCTTGAATGAAATTTGAGACAGCCTGAATTTAAAGTGTCTTCTTTGCAGCTGAAAGCTGTTACTCCTGGGTCCCCCTTGAGTTGGGTTCTGATTTGTTTCCATCGCAGGTGGTTGTTGATGATAAGGTGACATTTGGATTTTCACTTTATCCCTTCTGCAGGTTGTAACGATGCTTTTGTTGAAGTAGGCATGCCTCGAAGTCCTTCCCATTCTGGGAATGCTGGTGACTTGAAACAGATGATGGGTCCCTCCAAAGTTTCCTGTGCCAAGAGGCAGACAGTAGAACTGTTGCAGGGCACAAAAAACTCACACTTACAGTATGTATTTTAATCTTTAAAAGTCCTTGATCCTTTGAAAGAAAATGTCTAACAGGCTGGATTTGTTTTAAACTCAGTAGTTGGTGTTCTTTGGTTCAAGTGAGCTTGATCTTCTCCAAGAATTTTTTTTTTATTTTTGTTTATAATTATCTTTTCTTTTTCCTTTTAAAAATTCTATTAAGGAATAACATCTGGTAATTTTCACTCTTATATCTTCTTTATAGTGGTTGGGTTTGTATCTGGGTTCTCTAAACCATCTGTGCTCTGAAACTTTAGCGTCCTCCCTGCTCTTCAGCAGGGCAATCAATATTTACTCTCTGATTTTTCTGTTAGAAATTTTCCTGCTGTGAATTCTCCTTCGTTTTGCTTTGAATTTCTAACTTAAACTATGGCTTCCTTTTCCAAGGTAGTTAATTGCTAACTTTGGTAATAAATACTTGACAGTTTATTGATTTTATTTATTATAAACCACAGTTAGTATAAATACATATATTGTAGTAACTGTAACTCTCCCTTACCATAATAGCACAGTTACAAATGTGTTATCCTTGCTCTATTTTCTTTTTCTATATACTTTATTTTTTCAAATAGACAATCTATTCACACTTAAAAAAAAAAAAAAAGCAATACAGTGGAATGCTTCTATGTTGGAAGAGTTTGCTCCCATCCATCTCGGTCCACCCAATTTCCTCTACTGTCTTATTAGTTTTCTTATATATCCTTACAGAGGAGAGTATCTTAAGACAAATATAGCCTTTATATTTTCATTTCCTGTGTTTCTTACCAAAATCTGGTTTGCTTTTATAAACTCTTTTGATCAGTTAATTACTCTTTCCCATTTTGTCCAAATCCACTTTATATGTGTTTTTCCTTGCGTGGTACTAGTAGTCACAGTGAACATTATTCAGCATAGGTTAGAGAAGTCAATTTGCTTTCTTCCCTGTGTTGACGCATTTGAAGGGTATGCCTGTTCCTTTCATCATTAAGTAGGTTCTGAACTTCCCTCTCATCTAAATTAAGCTGCAGCCTCCAGAATGGTCTCTCTGCCTCACCCTTTCAGCAGCTCAGTCACTCCTTTATTTTGTTCCAACAATTTTTTTGAACTCAGAAAGTCTGATCTTGTTAACGCTCTGGCTTTAAATACACCAATCTCATCCATATCACTTGCTTCCTTTGCTTTGCTTACGCTGTTCTCCTGGCCTTCATGCTGCAGAACCTGCCTAGGCCCTTTACATTCCAGTTCTGATGTCCTGTGTGAAGCCACTGGGAACTTCTGTCAAGCAAACAAAGTTCATTGCTCTGCCTCTTATATTCCAATAGCCTGTTCTGAATTCCCCTGAATTCCCCTGGCACAATGGAACAGTGAATAACAAAAGAACGAATGAACAAATCAGATGAGCTGTATGACTAATACTGTTTCTTATTTCTCTTTTACTTGAGCTTAACATGCAATTGGATTTGAACTTGAGGTGCATCGCCAATCTTGCAATTCAGATGATTTTTCCTATTTTAAGGGGCATTTTATGTTCATCCATGCACCCTGAACAGGTGTTGGGAAATATCTATTTATCTGATGCCTGTGTCATAGTAGATTTGTTAGCAATACCAAATGCCTTTTACACACAGGAATTGGATCATCTGCATGTTTTCAGATTGACTTGTTTCTGCTTAGACTGCGTATGCATGAGTCATTGCTATCCCTTTGATGTATGCAAATTAGAAATCTTTTCTGTGTGTCTATTCCATATATACCACAGACATACGCCATACATGCTACATATGTTTGTGAAAATGTATCATGAAATAGTTTCAACTCCAGCTCTAGAGTCATATGCTTGGGTTAAAATCCCAGCTCTACTGTTTCTAGAGGTATGACCTTGGGTAAGGTACATCTGTTATCTGTAAAATGGGAATAATACTACTACCTACCTCAGAGCAGTGTTGTGAAGATGAAATGAAATAATGCATGTAAATAGTTGACAGCAGTAAACATAGAGTAAATGCGCACATAGGAAATGGTCAGTACATTTGCATATAAACACGGAGTGTTAAATTCCAAACTGTTTCACAGCAGCACTGACAGGTTGCTCTCCGACCCTGATCTGAGTGCTGCAGAAAGCCCTTTGGCGGACAAGAAGGCTCCCGGAAGTGAGCGTGCTGCAGAGAGGGCTGCAGCTGCCCAGCAAAACTCCGAAAGGGCTCGCCTGGCCCCGCGGCCATCATACGTCAACATGCAGGTAATGAGGAGAAATGGGAGAGTCATCCAAATGTAGGGTGGTGGGTAGGGTTAGGGAATGGGGAATTCAGCAAATGTTTAGCAGTAGAGCAGAAATTGGGTTTTCCATTGGCACTCTTGTCAAAATTAAATTTAAATATATATGTAGTACTTAGGAATTGGTTTTGCCATAAACATTAAAAATGAAAAGCTTGAGTGAGAAGAATTCTTTGTATCATATTAAAATTGACATAAAATGGTCTGTGTCACTATGTCTTATGCAAATGTGATATTATTTCTCTGTTAAAGTTTAGAGAAATGTGAATGCTGTTATTTTTAAGTATTAACATAGTCTTGGATAAATATAATATCTTTCTATTTAATGGAGATGATAAATTTGGTGTCCTTTAGATCGTTCTAAAAATAACGAATGTGAAGCTTTAGGTTTTTGAAAGTAGATGCTAAATATCATTGATGACTATGTTAGTCAAGAGATTTTAATGATTATTTTAAACAATTTCCTCAGCAGGGATCTTCTCTGTATCCATTTTTAAAGTATTAGGCTAATTACTCAAAATAGACTATTGATCATAAAATTCAGAAATTTGATTGCCATATAAACCACCAATATGAGAGAGAAGGATTTCGTACTTTGTGCTTTTAGAGACTTATAAACATTTGATTTCAGCATCAGAATTACTGGGTAGACTTTCCTACTTCATAGGAAAAGATTTATTATCCCCAGCCCCCCACCTCCCCAAAAAAGGGAAAAGCTTTTCACAGAATCCTAAAAACAAGCTGTCATAGCTATGTCAAAGAAAGTAATTCATGTAATTAAATTATACTTCCATAATTTTAGTGAAAACTACAGTTCAATCCTACTTGTCTGCTTTTTTAAACCTTCACATTTGAACATTTTTATGAGTTACTAGATGAATGTTTTTACGAAACCTATGACCTTTATAAAGTGTCAAAGTTAAAAAAAAAAGACATTTGTTACATTTTCTCTGGTGGATTTATTTTCAGTTAATATAAATTAAAATTTTCTAATAAGTACCCAATCCCCTGTATGATCCCTTTTGATTTTTGTCCATCTTGTGGTTCTCTTCTTTTCCATCAGGTTTATACCCAGTGAACCATTTTCACATTCCTTTCTTTTAGGATGGATGAGAATGTCCTTGGTAATAGAGTTTCAACTTAAATAGATGTATTTATGCCATTAATGAAGAGCTAACTTTTAAACTCACTCAGAACTCAATGATAATAGTCACCAAGCATTGACAGAGAAAGACTGAAGACTTCTTTGATTCCTGCAGCTAAAAATGATCTGTGTCTCCTGACACTTCTTGGAATGTTGTATCTCTGGCTCTCTCTTCACTCTTATCTCACTTCCTAATTTATTTTGTAGGTTTGTTTTGTTTTGTTTTGTTTTTTTCCCATCCCTGCTAAGATTCTATGTGTTTTAAGGCTCTAGACCATTGTCGATTCATTGTTGTATTCCTCTACAAAAACCAGCATAATCTCTTTAAGCAGAAGACACTCAATAAATATTTATTGAACAAGTGAACTTAAGATCTAATCATTAAAAGTTGATTTTAATTCCCAATGCCATTTTAGACCTAGGATTTCAAAAACATTATCAAACTGTTATCTAAAAATCTAGCTCTCCTGATTTACTTTCATGTTCTTAGAGTTAATCACACATCCTAGTTTGTCTGGGTCAGCCCATTTACTTTTGTAATTCTGGCCTAATTTTTATTTGTAGCACATTTCTCTTTCAGAGAAATGTATTTCAGACCATAAATTATATGGGCACGCTATATACGATGGTATAGTCCTCCTAGAAGAAGGGTCAGAAGAGCTCTCACCAATTGGTTCTTGGTCCTCCTCGTAGGCCTTTGAGACATTCTTAAATCAAGGCATAGGTGGTCTCTAAATTGGAGAGTTGAGAACACTGGGTTTGCATTTGAGATGTAGCTATGTCTGGACTGCTTTCTTCAAAATGACCTACCTGGACCCTCAGTAGACCTGACTCTGACTGAAGTCACGGAAAGAATGAATGGTGATGTCCTAGTCCAGTACAAGAAGAGGTAGCTAGGTTTAATTTTATTGTATTGCTTAATGTCATTACAAATCAAAGCTAGATATTTGTCATTTATCTCACTTCAAAAGCAAAGACTATGCCAATTAGGTTAAATAATTTAAGTTGTCTGAGCATCATCCCATTTCAGGCCACGCTTTACTTCAGTGAGGAGGGGATGTAGAGAAACAAAGAGGCCAGTAGATGACCAGAAAAC
This sequence comes from Ailuropoda melanoleuca, assembly GCF_002007445.2. Lineage (NCBI taxonomy): Eukaryota > Metazoa > Chordata > Mammalia > Carnivora > Ursidae > Ailuropoda > Ailuropoda melanoleuca. Next base: position 63,988,650 of record NC_048223.1, read on the forward strand.
TTTTAGTAATGCATTATTTTGAAACTTAGCCTAACTATCATGAGGTCATTCACTATACTTTAGCATCTATTGGTCCTGGTGTGTTAAATACTCACAGTAAATAGGACTTTTTCCCCCTTTTGAAGGAAAATTTCTAATTCTTGTTACTTTTATGTTAGAAGTAGTTAATTTATTCTAATTAATTAGTTTGAAAACATGTTTAAATTTATCAGACTTGTACTACATTACTGTCACATTATGGTGCAAAGCTTAACATGTGTCCTACGCAGATTCATGGACTGTAGTCAAAACCTTTGTTCTCTAATTATGGGGTATTGGCAGGACATTTGGATAGACTGGCAATAAAGATATTTTCTCTCTTTTATTTTCAGGCATTTGACTATGAACAAAAGAAGTTATTAGCAACCAAAGGTATGTGCTATGTTAATGATCTATACCTTGATTTTTTTTTCCCCTAGGAGACCCATAAAAATTTTCTTAGTATTCATGTTGAATTGAGAAATTGGACCTTCACAAAAAGAAACCTAGAATGTTTAGGTTCAAGTTGCACAAATTTTGTTGAGGATGAATGTATTTTGTTGAATAGATTAGCATTAGATCAACTAAGAAATAATGTAGCATTTTTCAGTTTATTGTTACTTTGTATAAGGTATTTTATGAAGATATTTTAAGACACTTCGTGTTAAGAAATAATATTCAGTGATAATTTCTTTACATATATCAAAGAAACTACATTCATCAATATTTTATTTAAGAAAAAACATTAAAAATACCAAACATTTGTTTTATATGCTGTTTCCCAAAGCCATGTTAAAGAAACCAGTGGTGACGGAAGTCAGAACACCCACAAATACCTGGAGTGGCCTGGGCTTTTCTAAATCCATGCCAGCTGAAACTATAAAGGAGCTGAGAAGGGCCAACCATGTGTCCTATAAGCCCACAATGACAACCACTTTTGAGGTTCGTAGAGTCATGCCTTACCCATTCTTCCTGTCTGTTCTCTCAGCAAACAAGAGGTACCATTCTTTGTTTACATAAGGAAAAGTTGTTAATGGTGATTTGTTCTAATTTCTATTCCTGTAGACATATTGCTGTCAAATTGATACAATCTAATATATTATGGTCTTTATTACCTTCTCTCAAAGTTGTCAGTCAGCTGTTAAAGAGATGTAAATTTGGATACATGTGTTTTTGTTACAGGAAGAGTGTCACAAATGATAGAGCAGGGCTGAGATTAAGCAAAGGACAAATGTAATGTTCCACAAAAATGTATAGAGACTCCCTTTATTTAAGGGTGTCACTCACTAGCAGACCCTCCATAGGGGGGAAAAGGCAAATACTCAACAAAAACAAGTTTTCAGATAGGAGTTAAAAATTTAGCATGTTCAGATGTGCCAGGAACACAGCAGGAAGTATAAACAAGAGCTCCAAAATTTTATGTTTCCCAGATGTTGGCTGCACTGCTCAGGGTGAGACTGGGAAGCTGGCATCCTTGCCGCATGGGGAAAGGATCCAGCATTCCATACTTCTCAGCCAGGCTGCATGTGACTTGCTAAGCAAGGCCTTTTCAGTCTGACAGTATCAGATTTTGACTATAAGCCTTTTGTGAGTTGGTGTGAAATAGAGCACACGTATGCACACGCAGTACTGGGGAGAGTGTACAAACCGAAACATGTGTAAAAATCATGAATTCAAGAATCACAGTGTTTAACCAGAACACTGTAGACTGAAAAACAAATACTGGTTAAGGCTTTCATAATTGTTAGTCTAATAACTAGCAATTGTAGATTGACCTTTTCTCCACCAATTTTCCTTGTGATAAATTAGACTGTTGATGAAAGGCAAAAGCAAACATGCAATTTTTCCCATTGTTTTTAAGCATAAAAGAAAATACTAAGAAGAATAGTCTCTTGTGAATTTCATTGTCAGACGGCAGCCTGTATTTAAAGACTGAAGTCACTGTCAGCAGCTAGAATGTAGGAACCATTATGAAAAGTTTTGAGGCTCTAGGAGGCACACTCCTCTTTCTGCCATTATAGCTCTGAGAGAATAGTAAGCTTTCCTTTTGTTGGCAGAGACCTTAAAACTGCTGTGCTCCTTCTTCGGTAGACTTTTAGTCAGTGCACCTGTGGTCATCAGTTTCACTTCCCCTCGCCTTTGCAGAATGGAGTGGTAGGTGGTTGATCGTGTTTCTGTAGTTTCAGAGATGAAAAATTTTACTCTAGAAATGCTAACTCAGTTGTGTTCTCAAAGACCAGCAGTGTGACCGGTTGAAATGATGATCATTCTGACAGTGTAGTGGTCAAGGGACGGGGCTGTGGGGTCTGACAGCCACCACTGATACATGGACAGCTCCGAGGAGTGACTTCTCCCCTCTGAACCTATTTTCTAATTTGAGTTGTTTTGATGATGACCTGGAAGAAAGCATCCAGTATGTAGCATGGTGTGTGGTAAGTTCTCGTAATACTGAGCAGCTGCTAGTCTTCCGGCTGGAGAACTGTACCCTGAAGAACACCAAGCCCTGGCTGAAAGTTGAGATTATGTATATGAAAGCTTATTGCTGGAAGTATTATTGCACATTCAAACTAGATTTGCTTTTTTATATCCAAAGGAATACCTCAGAGTAGTATATGAACACAGACTGTGCAAGGAACAATTATCGTAAATCACATAACTTATTTCTTTGTGATTTATATGGTGCATTTTCATCCACAAGCTTATTCAAAGCTGCAAGCTCCCAGTGAGGAAAGAGAGGCCCTGCTCAGCTAAGTGTCTTAGTTGAGGTCATGGCAGTAGATGTCACCGAAAGGACTTGAGTTTATTTTTTGAAATTTCTTTATACTTCTCTTATTAATGGTCTAATCCAAGAGGGTACATAGTAAAGGTGGTAAGTCAATGATCTAGAACCATGTTGCCATAGCTTAACATAGAGAAGATTCACTTTGGAGAGCTTGGCAGAAATGCACATCCTTCCTCCAGGATCTCATACATCAGATAAGGAGCAAGAATCAAGAATCTACATTTTCAGTAAAAGCCTAGTGTGATTCTGATGCAGACACCCTTCTAGAAACACTGCTCTAAAGGGGTATAACAGTAGGAGGATGGTGCAGAAATTATTTCAGAACCTAAAAGACTCTTCTGCTCCAGCCCCTGTCCAAGGATGGATAGACTACTTTCTGGAGCCAGGGATGTGCAGAGTCCCAACTCGGTGGCTGAACTCCCGCCTGTGGCTTTTCTTGCTTTGGCTATCTTGGGCTAGCCTGTTCCCCCTTCCTGGCTAATGTCTAGCAACCTGTTCAGACTGGAAGGTGGGGGAGAGGGTGTGAGCTACCAGATCAGGGCATGTGCTTTCACCATGTAACCTGTTTTTATTTACAGCCTCTTCAACAGTGCTGATGAAAAGCTATAATCAAGCTTTCCTTGGTAATGGTGTTCTAGATTTTCCTTGTTGTATAGGACTTGAACTTTTCTTCATGCATCCCAAATCCATTGAAAGGGGATGGAAGGGTCCCTTACAATAGCAAGATCTAACATGCAGCAGTTGCCGTCTGCACATGCGTGCCTTTCCCTTAATTCTGCTAGAGCTCAGAGGGCTTAAACACTGAGCAGTGAAGATTGCTTCTTTGGGTTAGGACATGGGGACAAGGTGGGATGGAGAAGGACCTGGGGAAAAGTAGAGAGAACTTAAAAATTTTTATTAAAGGATGAACCACATCTCTGCTTATAGCACTAATATTTTGAAATGAGAAGGTGGCAAGAAACACTCATTTTTCCTTATTCTTTTCCAAACAAAGCAAAACAAAACGAAATGGACAAGTAGAATGCCAATCTATGAGAAGCAGCATGTTTAGCCAATAGGTTCTGATGGGCGTGGGCTGCTCATTCAGTGCGCCAGGGATCAAGGCACACAGAATTTCCTGCTCTAGGAAGCTTGCTTGAGGCAAGAAGTTGATGCTTTGAGCTTCTTATTCGGATTTCTGAGAAGCTAGTCTTGAGCAGTTTCCAGTTTTAGGGCAGCTTTGAGCCTGTTCCAAAGAGCTCCTTCAGATAAGAAGCAGGCAGCTCGAGGCATTTTTTGTTTTCTCCGAGACTCAAAAATATGACCCTATCCACTTGATCAAACAGTGAGACACAAAAGGTTGAACAAAAGGCTGCTTTGACCTGCAATATCTCCGTCACATCAACAGAACTACAAAAGGTCTGGGATTTTCCGTTTCTGTTTGCCACCCATCTCCACCGCATATTCTCTGAAGCAAATAAAAACATGCATTGGGAATCAAAGATGGGTTTTAATTTCCCCACCACTAAGAGTAATGAGGCCATCTGATTATTTTAAGTCTTACAAATCCAAGAATGGAGATGAGCTGCACTTTGTGGTACTTTAAATTAGTGAGTAGATAGTGAACTAGTAGATATCACAAGATAATGTTTTACTTAATGTTTTTTAGAAATCACCATGTTTGGCCAGGTCTGATATAGCTGTGTGCATTAAGTCTGCTTAGATCTTAGATGAATGTATTTTTATACTCAAAAGAGTTTGGATGCAGAATTTTAAATATATGTATAAATACTACAGTAATGATCTTACTGACATTTCTGGTAAGTGCCAGTTTTGAGCAGGTTCTTATTTCCCTCTACACTGGATTTATCTTGGTTGAAGTATAATGTTAAAGATGGTTTTAACTGAAAACACCATTTCTTTGGTCTCAGGAGCCTTCCTTCCTTCTGCCCCTTCCCAAAAGTCAGCAAAGGGCATCCCATAGATACAGGAAAAGGTATCTATAGATTCAATAATTCCACAAATATTTATTAAGCACCTTTTGTATTCTGGACACAATTTTAGGGATACAATCCTTGAATACAGGTTCTCGATTTCATGGAGAGAAGTTTCTTTTTGGTGGGTACAGAGATTCAAAACCAATAAACACAAGGAGTCATTAGGTAATAAAAGTCCCTGATAAATATGAAGCAGAGACTGCTTTAGATTAGGTTGTCATAGCAGGCCTTTATGAGCAGATGACACTTAAGCTAAGACCTAGATGACAAGAAAGGGCCAGCCTTGTGAGGATCGAGAGAAACAGTAATAGGCCTCGATCATCCTGAAGTCAGAACCAGCTGGTAAGTTCATGGAGCGGAAGTTGGGTAAGAGGGTGGAGTGTTGAAGACTGAAAGGTAGAGAAGCAGAGGGTCAGTTAGGGAGCACCTCAGCCCCTGGCAAAGTACTGGAAAAGCATTATAAGACTTTATACAGAAAGTATCAATTGTTCTAATTTGCTTTTAAAAAATCAACCTAGTTGCTTTATGGAAAATGGATATTGGGTTGGGTGGCAAGAGTAGAATAAAATGTTCATAAGGAGGCTATAGGTGACAGTTGTGGAGATGGAGAGAAGTGGGTAGATTTGGGGTATGTTTACAAATGACATCAGTAGAATTTGTTGATGGATTTGATGTGGGGGAAGGAGGGACAAGCACAACTAAGAAGTTCTGCTCAAGCAACTGGGTGAGATGTAGGAATTCTGGGGGAGGAGTGTGTGTGGGTGTAGCTGGTGGGGATGGGTAATCAACAATTCAATTTCAAGCACTCTAAGTTTAAAATGCCTACAGGACAGTAAAATGGAGTGTCAGGTTGGCAATTCCATGATTATTAGTATCAACAGGGAAGTCAACTCTGGAGGTAAAAAGTTGGAAGTCATGGTTGTCATTAAGCTCTGAAAGAGGTTGAGATTACTTAATGAGAAAGTGTAGAGAGAGACGAGAAGGAATGTTAGGGCCAAGCCCAGGGTAATGTGCATTTGGAGTGGAAAAGGGGAGGAAGATCCTACAAAGCTACGGGGAGTAGGCTGAATACATGGAGAGTGTGCTTTCATGATGCTTTGAAGAAAAAAGTATTAAAAAGGGAAGGCGTGGTTATGCTGCTGCGAGATTGAATTAAATGAGTTTATTGAATAGTGAAAGATGCTCTTAGAATTCCCCAACAAACATACTACTTTGAAAATCAGAGCACCTTGACTTGAATACTGTAGATACAGTACAAAATAAAGTGCCAGTGATTAAATAAATGAATAAATGCAAATTCAGTGCAAAAATTGAGATCTTTTAAATTTTTATTTTTATTAGGGGGAATTAGAAAAGGTAAATTTTTCCAGGTATTTGTAATTTATTGGAAAGACCCTATCATTGTTTGGATGAGGGTACCACGGAAGAGATGGCAGCCCTCTTTCCACTCTGACTCACTTAGACTGGGAGCTCTATTCTTGTCAAAGCATTGGGTCTAGCCACACGTCTTCCCGTTTGTCCTCCGTAGGTGATCCAAGGCAGAGAATCTCTGCTATACCGGCTGGAAGATTTGTTTTGTGGTCCCCCAAAATAGGGAAGACTCTCCGTATCCACTGCTCCAAACCTTATCGGAGCAGGTCTTTATACTGGGGGCTCTCAGAATTCTGTTGTGCATTCTGATAATGAAGGGGAAAGAGTTCACTGTGTATATTACCAGGTGTCCTTGGTGGCTGGAGGACAGAGGCCATATAGACAGGTACCACATACTGCTCCTGAGAATCAGCATGTGTGGGAAACTGCAGTGGTTAACAATAGAAGTAATCGGTGGTGGTCTAATGTGGATTCTTTTCTCCTCAAATCTCAGGAAACCTACCTTATTAAATCTGTCCTCATCTGGCTTTGATTGTTTACAGGGCTCATCAATGTCCCTCTCAAGGTCCAACAGTCGTGAACACTTGGGAAGTGGAAGTGAATCTGATAACTGGAGGGACCGAAATGGAATAGGACCCCCGAGTCCTAGTGAATTTGCAGCTTCTGTTGGCAGCCCCAAACGTAAACAAAACAAATCAAGTGAGCTTTGACTTTTCATCATACTTTTAGTTGTTATCAGCCTGGAATTTGTCTATTTGATTTAGGGTGATGCTCAAATATAAACTGGACCCCCTGCCTTCAAGTATTTGGCATAATCTTATTCCACCTCCTCTGTGAAGCCTTCCCTATTTTTCCAGGTGAAGTAGATGGCATAGTTCTCTGCTTCAGAACCTCCTGTCTGTGCTTTCACTTAGCGCTTGTTATACTTACGCTTTTATACTTGTGGAGCATTTGAGCGTCACAAGCTAGGAAACACATTTATTCACTCAGCAAGCACTTACTAGTGCCCGTGTGTCAAGCATCCTGTTAGGCTGTGCCTTCTTTGTTATTTCTTCCCAAATGTCTAAGAATTCTGACACTTACTAGGCACTCAGTAAACATTTGCTGAATGAATGTATGGATGAGTCACGCTCACACAAACATCCAGATGATGAGGAAAAGACAGGGATGTAACGGAGTTGAGCCGAATGTGATCACATTAGCATCTTGGAAAGTAGAAGTTAAGTCTGCCCAGTGGATAGCTACTAAAGGTGAGAACAAGATCTGATTTTTTAAACTGGCAAGATACAGCCGAATTGGCATAATAGAAAAAAAGAGTTTAAAGCACAGAGGCTCTTGCTTTGAACAAATGTGGTTGAGACTCGGAACGAGTCCAGTGGTTTTGTCTGTAACAGCACCCACACTTCTGGGCTGTATAAATAAAATAGGTAAGCAGACAAGAATTGACAATAGTAATTGCAAGATAGGCCCTTAATGGCTGTTTTTGAAAGTTTTTGATGAATTTGGAATTGTGAAACACACAGCGTGGAGTATTTGAAAAATACTTGAAGAAAGGCGGTCTGAATGAGTGTAGTAGACATGGTCTACCATCAGTTGTTACCGTCGGTCAGGTCGGCCATGTTGTCCAGAGTTTCAGATTTGACAAGGCCGGTCATGGTGGCAGCCAAGTCGAAATAAGAAAATATATTCCAAGTACACTGACAGTAGTAGCCAGAGACTCGTACGGGCAGAGCACCCCACCGCTACAGGAGCGTGGAGCTGAGAGGTGGGCTGGTGCTGGAGGCCGATCTAGGGCTGGAAATGATCTCTGCTCTGTAGCTCAATATAAATTTGTTTGTGCCTCTCTCTTTCTGTCTCTATCTCCTTCCTTTCGCTTAACAGTGGATAATTAAAATCGACTGTACAACTTAACTGCATTGAAGTTCAGGATTAGGGTTAAGATAGGGAACTCATTAATAAAAAGGAATGATTAAGGAAACACAGTTGTTTGCCTTTTGTTAGATGTTTTAAGAGCAGAGGGAGTTTAAAACAGAATATAGAAACTACAAGTAGTTAAGATAAAAAGAAATATAAAGGAAATTATGTGCCATAATATCACTAAGAATATTTTATTTTAAAACATCTGTTTTTCTCCCATTTTACTAATGTATTTGCTTAACCCAACAATATGTAAAATACTATCATTTAAACATGTAATCAATATAAAGACATTTTTATGAGATATTTTACATTCTTCTTTGTACTAAGTCTTCAAATCTGGTATGAGCAGATTTTATAATCTTACAGAACATTTTAATTCCCACCGCCTGCATTTCAGGCACTCAGTGCCACATGTGTCCAGTGGTTACTGTATTCAGCAGCATGGTTTTAGATAATCTCTCTTGACACCCTTTTCAAAGTCACCAATGGCCGGGTTTTCTTCAGACATCCCGGTTTACACCAGTTGTTCCAGTGTGATTCTCAGTAACTCCCTGTTTTATTCTCAACGGAAGTAAATGTATTGTTTGGACAGTAAATTATATGGTCATGGCCAGTGACCTGTTATAGGACCTGCCAGGGACCTCCATGTTGTCAACTCCGGTGGTTACTCCCATGTGCACTTCACACTCTGCTTTGTGTCAGCCTCTAACCAGCACCTCACTGGGTTGATGACTTTGGGTCCTTACCTTTAAGTGTTGAGGGCTCCTGAGGGCTTGATCCTGGGTCCTTTTCTCTATACTTTCTCCCCACAAGGGATAAAACATCTATTTTTTTAATATGTATTTTTTAAAAAGTTTTAAGTAGGCTCCATCCCCATTGTCTCACGACCCCAAGATCAAGAGTCACATGCTCCACCAACTGAGCCAGCCAGGTGCCCCTAAAACATCTATTTTTAAGAGAAAGAGAAACTTGATCAGGAAACTCTTTCTGCTTGAGATATAGAAAGTATATATACTCTCAAGTGGGAGATGAAAATGGCCAGAAAAAGTGATTAGTGGCACACAATACAGTGCAGAACAGGATTCTTAGATTTGGAGAATGCATTGGCCAAAGGAGATTCGATGTATCCACCCTCGTCAGTCTGGGAACCCTTCCTCAGGCTGCAGCTTCCCACATGGATGAGAGCCAGTTGTTGGTCAGGGAGGTAGGGATGGCTACACCTCTCTGCTAGGCTCGCCGAAACATCTCTGGAAGAGTGTTTGAGTATTTGGTCAAGTACTTGGCATGGCTCACTAGTCCACCACCCAGCAATGCATGTTATTGGGTCTGAGAACCACAGACAATCTGGAGAAATCTTTGCCCACGAAATCAGCCGCAGAGTCAAGGCCAGTTCAGAGTTGCTGTCTTAGAATTTTCCTCAAGAGACAGATTAGCTTCTGTCATAAGTTAAATCCAGAAACTTCAGCACCATTCTTACACTTCATATTTGCTCTTAATTTTAAAAGTGCTCTGTTTTGTGAATTAACTGCCCAATTATATTTTTGTAAGGAATGAGATTTACATGTTGCAATATCCTACAATTCCTTTGACCGCAGGAAAGCACAAGGGTGCATACAGAGGCCCACCCTGCTTTCCAAAAGGAGCCTGGACTTACAGTAACTTTCCATACCTTTACTCTATCCCAGGGATCTTTCTTCCAATTTCTCGTTTAATTCACATCAAATCAATTATAAAGAGCAAATGTTCCTGAATGCTCAGGGAGAATATGATTAATGATTATTAACTACGGAGGCACTGTTGCTGAGTTGCTGCCTCCCAAGTGTAGCTTTTTAATGACAAGAGCCTCCCTGAAAGCAGTAACTAGCATTTCATTAATGAAAAGCCAGTGTTTCAGTGAAGAATTGCTATATTTCTGCAGCTACTGCTCTGTTCAGCCCAACAATGAGATCAAAAATATTTGAGTGATTAAAATTTTTAATTAAACCATGTTGTCTCTGGGCATTGACACTTGAAGCCTGTCTCTCCTTTGCTTTCCAGCGGAGCACTATCTCAGCAGTAGCAATTACATGGACTGCATTTCTTCGCTGACAGGAAGCAATGGCTGTAACTTGAACAGCTCTTTCAAAGGCTCTGACCTCCCTGAGCTCTTTAGCAAACTGGGCCTGGGCAAATACACAGACGTCTTCCAGCAACAAGAGGTCAGTCACCATTTGTTTATTTTCCTGGGCATCTTCGTTTTGGTTGTATGTATGATGGCGTCTAGAATGAAATCACTCACTGACCTATGGCTGTGCTTTCCCTGAAAGTGAAACTGAAGTCTCATAACTTGTGTTTGCTGCTGAGAGAAATGTCATCTCATTTCTTATTTATTTCGTGCAACTAGTAAACACAGGATAGCAGAAATATGGAAAATTGTGTTTCCAAAAACACACCTTCACCAATTTCAGCTAAAAGACCTAAGCAGTGTCTTGATTCCTAGGAACTTCTGATTGGCAGCTCCCTCAGCAGCAGAGTCTGTATTTAAGATAATTTCAGTCTTTAATCTTTGTTATCTTAATTTGTGGCACTTAAAAAACAGCATCTGAAATGAACATCTATGGTTGTTTTTGCCCCCTCTTTGTCATGTTACTGAATCTGTTCCCACAGAATAGAATGTGCTTTTTATATATGTTAATTTATTCATTAATTTGCTGTTTGGCTTTTGCCTGAACTAAGACAGAAATGCGATGTCTTCTAAGACATCACTACGATGGATTTTGGTCACCCCGATCAGCCATGGCTATTATGCACTGACTTAAAGAGTAGAGACCCCGAACATGATTCTTTCTATAAATGCTGTCATGTTACTAGGGCACAGCTAGCCCAGTGCAACAGAAAGTTAGAATATTTCAATAAATGTATTTTTCAAATCCAGACGTTGTTTAAGTTTCATGCTAGTTTGGCTTAGTTCATGCTAGAGAACATCTGATTAAATCAGTAATTCCCAAGCATGTATTTATCAAAAAGAATCTAAGATTTTTATTATGCAGTTTATATCATAATGTATTTCCCATGGTTCAATAACTAATTAAGTTTAATTGGTGAATTTTTTAGTTTTTTAACATCAAAAAAATGTTGTCATGTGTGTATTGGATTTCAGCGTATTGATTTCGTTTTCTTTTCCCTGAATCTAAATTAGTATTCATGTAACTGAGGATTTTCTAAGTTGAATAACACTTTCATCATCAATGCATTAAAAAATTGCATTTATTTAGTTTTGCTGGTTAGACAGGGTAGCTGATGGAGAAGTTCAAGGGCAGAAGTATTTTAACTTGCCCAGACAAAGGTTTTGAAGTAAAAGATTTGTTGTTATTCAACGATATTCTGGATTTGTTTTTATCTATATGTATTTACTATTTAAAGAAGCATAGAAATAAATTTATCAAAGGCACTTCTTATCTGATTACTCCAAGAAGGAAGAAAACATGATAATATAAAGCCAGACTGCCTTTACCGAATATTTATTAACTAGAGCAGAGGTCAGCAAACTGTAGCCTGCAAACCTGCTTGATTTTGTGAATAAAGTTTTACTGAAACACAGCCACATTCATTCATTTACATATTGTCTGTGGCTGCTTTCAAGCTAAAATAGCAGAGTTGAATAGTTGCAACAGAGATAATTTGGCCCACGAAGCCTAAAATATTTACTCTCTTGGCCTTTAAAAAGAGAGGATCCCTAAAATGGAGAATCTCTATCTAATAGAATTTCTAAAAACATATCTTTAGACATGATAAATTAAAAAGTTTTCTAAGATCTGGATATACCTTCAAAATGAAAACAAAATCTCAAATTAATTTCTGTATAATTTGAATGAAAAGTATAAATTCGGTTCTGTTTCTTTCATGTAGGCTATTTTCTAATACTCAGATATCATTTTACAAGAATTCCACATTAAGTGACCTTGTGGGATTTAGTTTGTAAGCAAGTTGAATATTCATTTAGCCGCTTTCACAGATGATATGTCTAAATACATAATTTACTAACCAGAGCTGCCAGTTATTTCACCCCTTTGGTAAGCCCATTGCTTTATATCTCCAATCATATTTAATGCCCACTGGAGCCCTGCAAGGTACAGTACTGTCAACCCTAAATGCCCACAACGAGTAATGGCAGGGGCAGAATAGAAAGCCAGCTCTCTCTGGCTTCAGAGCCCATTACCTTTCTGTTCCTCCACACTGTCTTCAAAGGAAGGGCAGGATTCTTGAGCTACTTCCCTCCACACTTTTTTGCTGATGCCAGAGAGGGCCATTATATTGTTCCTGGAAATGCCTCTTCTAGACCACTGTTGGAGATAATTTGCCAGGCTCAGCCAAGTGAACCATGTGTCTGATGTAGTCTAGGAATTCTTCTCTCATTCTTCTGAAGAACGCAGTGGAGGATACCAGTTATGGTATTACTCAGTTTCTTTTTATAGAGCTACAGTTAACCAATTCAGAATCCAAAGCTAAGAAATATTTTCTCTCTTCTGGACACGTATGTATTTTTCCTTTTATCAATTCCTGAAAACTGTGAAATCTGTGATTCCCTTTTTGCTCTGGCTGCCAGAATGCTAAGACCTGAATATTTAATCTTAGTTGCAGTAAATAACTGGCTTAGCCTAAGTCTTACGCTAGAATCATCACTCTGATTTCACCACCTTTATGACTTAGCCCTTGTCCCCTCAGTTTGTGACATGACCGTTCCTTTTTGGAAGTAGGAAGAGCATAATTAGTAAATGGAATATGTGTAATAATGAGTTGAACTTTTAGTGAGCAAGAAAATAAGTACTTAATGTATTGGTTATAAATTACTTTTTCACCCACAGATCGATCTTCAGACATTCCTCACTCTCACAGATCAGGATCTGAAGGAGCTGGGAATTACGACTTTTGGTGCCAGGAGGAAAATGCTGCTTGCAATCTCAGGTGAATATAAATGCTCATATTCATATTTTAAAACCTGAATAACGTCTGCCAGTGACCTCAGCCAGTGGGGCTGGTTCTGTCCATCAACCACTTGCTTACTACGCTGGCACCTTGTGCTTGTGGTTCTAGAGTGTTTTCCCACTAACAGTGTGACAAATGCTGAGAACATCCCTACTACTCCTTCATCAAGGTGTTGCCTGAAAACCTGCCTTGACAATGTCGTTCTTTAAAACAGATGTCTTCAGAAAGATCTAACGAAAATTGCCCTTTGCAGAACATAAGAATGGGGGAGAAGTTGAATTCTCCTTTCTGTGGTTGTGTTAAGCAATAATCATTGGCTTAGTGAATAATTATTCTGGATTGGCTGCCATGTTTCAACTGCATGTATCCTTGTATGCCAACTGAGATAACCGCACCAGAGAAGAAGAGAATGATCCTTGGTATAGCTGGAATCTGGCAGTATTGTCTTGCTTTAAAATTTTTCCCAAACTCTTAATAGAATTTGTGAGTCACAGAAGGGTGTAGTATCCTGAATGTAGTTACAGAGTAAAGGAAAATAATGTTGTCTGTCTCCCAGACCATCATTTTTGTGCATCTGTTGCATATTCTGTGTATTAGAAAATGCTCTTATGTGTATTTTCTGAGTACCTGCCATTTAAGAGGAATTAAGCTGGATGGTGAGTAAGGAATCTGCAAATACATGACCATGTACCTCAAAAAAGGTATATAGAGAAATATGAGGAAGATATCAGGGGCAAAAAAAATGAGGCTACTTTTTGAAGAAGCTCTGATGAAGTTCATTAATGTCAATGTTATATGTGTGCCAGTTTCTCAAAAAGAGTCACCAAGGGCAGAAGCCAAGTGTCAGGTGTGGTGGGAAAATGACTTGCCTTTTCAAAACATTGATATTTGCAGGCTATGCCTCTATGAGGCCAGCAGTGGTGTCCAACCAGTGCAAGTCCTTTTCAAACAGCATTCGCTAATCAGATCAGCAAATAAAATGTAAACCTCGGTGATTTTCCATTTTATTTTAGCCCAAGATTGCATCTCCCCCAACTCCGTCAGGAAATCTGTAGATAGACCTAATACCTGAAGCACCTATAAGCAGAGCAGCTTTGAAATAAGGGTGGAAATTCAGCCATTGAGCAACTTGTTAGGCTCCTCTGTGGAAAGAGTTCTGCAAGCATCGGTTTGAGAAATCTTCCCCCGTCCTGTGTACCGGTGGTTGCATTAATGAAACTCCACAGGGCAGATGCTTTTTCTTGTTCGTTCATAAGATCAGCTTGGTATAGTAGAAAGAGCACTGTATTCACATAAGGGGAGCTGGGCTTTGCGTCTGCCAAGCCGTTAGTCCTTGGGTGAGTTTCCAAACCTCATTTGGTTTGGGTCTCCAAACCATGAAGGTGGGTTGGAATAGATGATTGTGTAAGGTTACCTTCCATTTCTAAGGTCTGTCCTTCCATGCGCTGTGTCATCAGGTATAGTGAAAATAACCTACAGTTTTAACAGTGTATATGATTAGCAGTATACTCTTGTTCTTTCTTTCTTTTTTTTTTTACTACCTGTGGCAATAGGATAATTTTCAATTTGTTTACTCTGAAGCTCAGCCCTAAAGTGCTATTTCTAGATCCAAATTAACTTTATATATGTTCACATTCTTTTATTAATTTAAAAAAGAAATTAATATAGTACTTGAAATTTGATTAACTCACATAATCACTGAGCCTGTAGTGTTAAGATACACTTGTGGGACAGCACATTTATACCAGAGAAGTTTATGTTCTAGAATTTGATAATTATTCACTAGAGAATCATGGAATGTCAGGGACCGTATAATAAAAATTAAGTTCTTTCTTTGTGCACCCAAACTTTGTAAAGCTTCCAGCAACAAGCAGAGATCTCTAAATCATTGGGACCTTTATTCTGGAACACATTTGTGATGTATTCCAGATGGGTTTTGGGGAGTAGAGTGGAAAACAGGAGGGGTTTTGAATCTTCTTTAAAATTTTTTTTCCTCCAGTCATCCTCGATGTGGTTCTGTTGAGGTTACATACTACTTCTGTAGACTCCCTCTCTCTGTGGGGTTCACAGGTCTTCTTGCTTTTAAAGGAAATTAGAGGCTTTGAATAGATGCCTTATGAATGTTCTGCACAGTGTGAAGTATTTGATTATTTTAAGGACGATTTTGCCTTACTTTGTTGAGTGTATGTGTTTGAACTTGGTAAATTGTTTTCTCTGCAAGTAATAAGTTTTTACTGAGAAACCCTTTGTCAAAAAAGCTTCTTTTTCCAATTCGTCTGATAACAAAGACATCCATTTCTAGTCTCAGAACATTCCATTTCCAGGGATAGATGCAGGATAGCTGGGCAGCTTTTACTCACGTTTGTCTTGTGGTTACATAGTTTGGTTAGATACAGAGTTTGCTCAAAATTCCTTTCTAAAATTTTATAGATTTTTAATTTGTGATCAGAGTCGTTCTTTCAGTGTAAGGATTTATTCTGTTTTTAATCTTGGGCCAGAAGACATTTCTTTTAATGTCATAGAAGGAGAGGAGATTTATCTCTAGTAGAGATGGATCAGAGGGGGAAAAAATGGTCTTTTTTTCAAATCTGGGATTTTTTTTTTGAAAATTCTTTGATTTCTCTCAGAATATTTTAGTGAGTGGTTAACTAAATGTACAGGGACAAGGTAAAAGGAACTTTAGCATCCTGTTGACTGGCTTCCCGCCACAGCCTCAGGTAGATCTAACATTTCCCGACCTATTCTTTTAGTTTGTGACTCTGTTCAGACCCGCAACAAGATCCTGAGAGCTGCCAGGATTGTGTGAACCTTGGAATTTCAAAGAAAAAGGTTGGTATTTTCCCGAACTATCTCTTAGGTTTACTTGAAAAAAAATCAAGAGGGAGTTTGCTTTTTACTGTAAAAAACAAGAACAAAAATTAAAGTCTCTTCAGTAGGACTTGATCTTTGATAATCTCTAGATTTATCTCTGTTTCACATTTGGAAATACATACCTTAGAAATTATTTCTTTAGGGAATGGACGAATTCCTTCATGGTCATTTTATTCTATCAAAAATCTAGTTGATACGACTTTTCAGAATAAAGTTTTCAACGTCTTTTTTAAAAATATGTTTGTCTTCAGTGGCCCAATTTCCTCATGTGCTCAATTGTACATGTTACATGCGCTAGGGAAGACAGGTTTTTCACCTGCTCATTCCTTTTCTTTCTCTATAGTATGGGAATGTTCTCCTGATTCATGGGTTATTTTCTCATGAGAAAATGGAGGCCAAAGACAGTCTTCTAACTAGAAGGTGATAAAACTTTCCCAGGCCGCGTACTTAAGGGGATTCATTTATTCTTAACTCTCCTACAGTTGCCTTTAAATATATTAAATTCTGCCTTGATTTCTGACTGTGTTTTTTAAACAAGATACGTGTGTTCAACTTTTAGTAGGAATGTCATTGTTACAGTATTTCTGCAGGAATTTGAAGGTAGCCATCTATAAGCATGTCTGCATATATCTTGCTTATACAGATACCTTCCTTCTCCAGAGTTTTAAAGCTATGTTTTCCTGTTTAAAAAAATAAATTTTGTATTTTAAAATCTGAAGTACAGCTGTATTATCTGGCATACCTGAAACTACCGATTTTTCAAATTTGTATTCCTGATGCTTCAGTTGGTCTTCTCTACTCGATGGATGGACCACTGGAGCTCAGGGCCCAGGATATGGACCTTTGTATAGGCAGATAGAGTTTCAGCCTGTCACTTAAAAGCTGTGTGGACTTTGTCTATTCTTAAAACTCATTTTTCTTATCTAAAATGGAGAATAGTGGGTGTCTGGGTGGCTCAGGTCATGATCCCAGAGTTCTGGGATTGAGTCCCACATCGGCCTCCCTGCTCAGCAGGGCTTCTCTGTCCCTCCCCTGGCTCGTACTCTCTCAAATAAATAAAATCTTTAAAATATATATAAATAAATAAAATGGAGAATAATATTATCATTTACTCCTTAAGGAGGACTTAAATAGGACAAAACAAATTGTAAAGAGCTTATCTTATAATAAGCATTACTAAATCTCTGTTATTTTTTTCTCTCGTAAGACCTGTGAACAAAGGAGAGATGTCTCCACTCTTGCATCACCCCTGTGGGGCAGACATTTACATTTTGGAAGGCAGTGGGGTGAACTGGGGTGATAAGTGCACATCTGGCCATATGGCTGTCCTTAGCCACCTGTGACCAATGCACTGCAACGTGCATCTGTTGTTCTGAGCCCCAGCATTAGTGTAGCCATAGCTTGCAGGGCAGCTTCAGAACTGGAAAGGGGATTGTACCTGTGTGGTGTTGAAAAAGTTCTGAGTAGTGTGCAAATGCATGTGCTGGATCACTGGCTCCACTCCCCCCCAAAAAAAGGAAGGGAGGGAGGGAAAGAGAAGAAGGAAGGGAGGGAGGGAAGGGAAAGGAAAGAAAAGACAACTTGAATCACATCAACTATATAATCCCAATATTTGATACTTGGGTTTGCTGGCACTGGAACCCTAATTTCCAGAGTATGACACTTCTCTTTACCGGTATGAATTCATTAGCAAGAATTACATCATTTGGTTTGAGGATTTGTAAATACATGTGGTGGCGGGGAGGGGGTTGTTGCATAGTGATAAACAAGGTGGGCTGCTTCAATTAATTTTCTACCTTTCTTGTTAATAATTTCTAGTTGGTGAAAGGCAAAGGAAACTGTGTTTTTGTCAGTACTCTGGTTTCTTTAAAATTAAAATAAAGCGTCTTAGTTTTTCCCTGAGAACTTGAATTCATCATTAGTTATTTTCAGTTATAATAATTTCCTAAACTGTTGCTATTTTTACGAAGTTGATTTTTTTATTCAAAGGAAACTCCTGCTGATACAGCTCTTCATATAACTCTTTCTGACTCAAGGAGCAGAGGCCTCATGAGTCAGTGGAGCCATCAGGCTGTGGCTTAACACTTCAACGCGCTCCTCCATTATTCTCATGTTTCTGTGTGGGGTTGTCATGTCTGACTTCAATAATTTAATGACTGCTGTGTTTGACATGCATGAGTTCAGTAGCTGTAATAATTTTCTGTGTCATTGGTAATACATCCTCATATGCCTTTCACCAGCTTTGATGGCCCCCCTCCCTTTGCCTCTGCAATGACATTTGGGATAGTTCAAACTGTTTAATTTGCTTATCAGGAGTATAGAGGGTTCTGAGAATGACCTATCTCCCAAATAGTCTACAAACTGCAATAAAAACGATTTGCTGTCCTTGGTTCTCTCACTAGCAACATGCTCCATTTATATCAGACTTTCTAGCATTTCAGAAATGTCTTGACTGGCAACTAAAACTTTTCCTTTTGCTACCAGATTTGACTTTCTCTCCAAACCCTCCTATGTCACCATTTTCTGAGCTGTCCTGCCATGTCCTGTAGGTAATAGAACTTCTCCACTGAGCTCCTAACCATTCTCTCTCTCTCTCTCTAGAACTAAATAAAAATCGAAGAAAGCTTTTTGAACCACCAAGTGCACGCACCTCTTTCCTGGAAGGCGGAGCAAGTGGGAGGCTACCCCGTCAGTATCACTCAGACATTGCTAGTGCCAGTGGCCGCTGGTAGCAATACCCTCCAGGCACGCACCTGCCAGCTCTGTCAAGTTGGACACAGGAGATCTGTGAACAGCCTTCACTGCACACCATCCTCCGTAATCTGGGTGTCTGGTATCAGGACCAAAGCATCTTATTCACACCTGAACTTTGTGCCAAAAAGGAAGAAAAGAGAGAAGATGATCTTATGTCATCATATAGAATGCCACATTTGGATGACTTTTTTTTTTTAAACGGCAGTCGGACAGAACTTGCAATTTAAGGGTAGGGCTTTATTTCCTGTTTTTATTTACCTAAATAACGTATGCACTGATTTTTTACTTAACATGAAGGATTAATTGACATCTGGGATGCCAGAAAACTTAGAGGTTCTTTTGTTTGCTTGTTTTGTTTAGGGATTTGGGGATTTTTTAAAAGTAATCAAAATGGAATTTTCTGGTACTGCTTTAAAATAATTATTGAGGTCTTTCAGCACTTTACGCTTTCTGATTTCTTGTCCTGTGGAAATTCTCTGTCAATTTTCATGTTACCTGATGTATTGGTACAAATCAGATTTAGTCATACTCTATGACTATCATCAAATTTTTATTTGAAATGGTACTGGATTATTAGTTTTGTGCAGAATATTCTGACTTTGGGAAATGTAAGTGACTCCCCTTGGTTCTGGACCAGTTCTGTTCATATGTCAACATCCTAGAAATAATTAGCAATGAACCTATTTCACATAACAGGTGCAAAGAAAGACCAGATGGACTTTGCAATATTAACCCTTTGCAGTCATCATATTTAGCTGCTGCCTGTATTGCTAAAATGATTTTAATGGTTGTCTGAAGGCAAAGGGCTAATCTTTAGTATACTGCCACTAAAGGACACTTATTTATATCAAACTTTTATTTTTAGATATTATAAGCATACAGTACATAACTGATTAAATTGATATCTACTAGAGATTTATGGTAGAGAATGGACGACATTCAATAACTGGAGCCCTAGATTGTCACTTTATTTAAAAAAAGACAAATAGTCATCTGACAAGACAGTGCTGTTGCCATTAAGAGGAGAAATAGATTACTATCCTTATCATGTACACTCTAGCTGTGCTCCGTATAGGTCACAGGACTTTAAAAAACCATATTTGTCTGCTTGAAGTAGACATGTTTGTTGAGAACAGAAAGGTTTTATTTAAGTTTCCAGGGTGACAGTTTATAAAAACAGCCAAGTTTCAAAGGAAGACCAAAAAAAAAAACAAAAAACTGTTTTCTAAGTGGCTAGACTCATTGATACTATCTTATACTGTGAAAGTCCAAGAAATCAGGCAACATTGTTTCCTAGGTCTTTTCGGACGTCTTATAGATTTATGAAGGGTTTTCAATCCATGAAGAAAATCACTAAGTGCCTCTCTTTCTTCAAGGCAATATTATTTCCAAGTGTATTAATTTGTTGGAAAACTTTCCCATAGGAAATGTTGTGAATTACCTGTACTGTAATGACTTATTTATGTTCAGGATTCAAGACTTTCTACATGGACATAAACCACTGTCACACATTCTCAGCAGAAGGCATTACATAAGCATACATAACAATTGGGGACTTTCATACAAATGTGAGATTAGAAAGATTCGCCATTTTTCCATGACTAAGTCTTACCATTAAAGTAAGAAAAAGAGTGGAAGAGAAATTTTGCACACACAAAAAATTTCACTTTAAAAAATAATATTGGTAACCTGGAAGGCATGATAATGGGCCTGTTGTAAAATGATATCGTTACAACAGCTTTACAAAAGGGATGCCTATTCCTAAACTAAATCTTGCATGCTTAGGTGTGAGAACTAAATTGCTCCTTTTGCAAGTGCAACAGAATCATCCTGTGTGCGTGTCACATGTACACATATTGTCACATGGAGCTCCCTGCCTTACGTGGCTGTATGAACACGTCATGTTACACATTCAGCACAGGGTAAGAATTGGGTTGTTTCCAGTTCCACTCTGTGCTGTAAATTTCATTTCTTTAACAAGACCTTCCCATTTAGGAAAAAACAACAACAACAACAATCGCTTAGACTCTTTCCCCAGCTCTCTACCATGCAGTTGCAACAGGAGGAAGAAGGAATGAATTTGCAGTATTAAGTTGATGCAGGTTTTATGAACAGTGCTTTGATACTATGCCAAAGAAAACTGTCCCAATTAAACTAGATTAAATAGGGTGGCTAAAAATAAAAACACTGGAAATTACTTTTCTCACTTTCTCTTGATGCAATGAAGGGAATATGACACTACAGTATATGGTGTTGTCAGTGTTATAAGATGCACAAAATATTTGGATTATTTGAATAAATGTTAGTTTTTAATCAATCTGTGCCTTAATAGTGACCGGTTATCTGTAAATAGAGAACAGATACAGATTGTATTTTTGTGGGGTTTTTTTGTCCTCTTAGTGATTTTTAAAAAAAAAAAAAAATGAGAGATGGAATTAAGCATTGAAAATGGGAATTTTTTCTAATCAACTGTTATATGAAAAATAAATTTATATAACCCCTTTGTATTGTCCTTGCTAGATGAAATGTCTTTTAAAAAAATCTTTATACATAAACCTATGCCTGTCTTTGTTTTCTAAGAAAACTTTTTTTTGCCATTTTCAGCAGAATTAGAAGATGTCTCTGCAGTAGAATTGAGCATGCATTCTCTCTCCTGTTGTTTTGCATTGGCCATCCTCGTTTTCATCCAGAAGCTAAGGCACTTTCTTTTAGCCAGTGAGTTCAGGACCAGTAATCAATCACTGTTTCTCTGGCCACCCACAGGTATATACCAAAAGAGTACGATCACACGTTTTATTCTTGTTCTTTCTTAAAAAGAATCAAGTGTATGACCGCTTTGACAATCTCATCCATCAGCAGAGGAGCTCTTTACTAAAGTTACGCTGGGCTTCTTTTTTTTTTTTTTTTTTTTTTANGTCCTGAGCCGAAGGCAGATGCTTAACCGCTGTGCCACCCAGGCGCCCCTACACTGGGCTTCTTGACCCAGGTTCCTGTTTCAGAGCCTGACCATCGTGCTAGCACGCTGAACACCCACTGTGCCTTGTGCTGAGGTTCTGTCCGAACTCATTTTCATATGGAATTAGTATCATATTACTAATCCTGAGATTTGTTAAATCTCAAGGAAATCCGAAACTTCCACTTATTATGCTTCCAGAAATACCTCCACTTGAATTACCGGTGCCAGTGGTTCTTTAAAAATGTTTCTAGCACAAGAGTTCTTCAGATAACTGAAATATTACCTATAAACCCAATGTTAAGTTATGCATTTGCTCATTTTTTTCTATAAATACATAGGGCTTAGTTAGTACCAGGCCCTGTTCTAGGAACATCAGTGAATGGAACATAAACCCTTGCCCTCACTAAACTTCCATTAGAAATGGAAAACAGTGGAGCTGGTGAGGGACTGGAGGATGGACTGTCCCCACCCTTCAGCACAGGCCTCCATTTGTTTATAGCACCAGAATTCCTATGCTGTCTAGAAACCCCCATTTTTGACAAAACTGTTGAAAGTTCCCATCTCATAGAAATGGGCCTATGCTCTCAAATGCAGTATTTCTTTCATGTACCTTTGTTTTCTAGGTTTCATAGGTTTAATCAGATTCTCAAAAGCAATGTGGCCAAAAGGGTTATGACCCACATTTTTATAGTTACACTGTATGACCCATAACTTCTTAGATTTGACTCCAAGTGACTTTGCAATATTTAGAACTCAGGTTTACCTTGAGAGAACATGAGTTTGTTACCACTGAGGACACTCTGAGAATGTAGTATAGAGAGTGATGCTAGATGGTGACATAAGTTGTTCCTGACTTTGCTCCCCCCACCCCCAAGAACAAGTAACAACTATTCATGGACAGGACACCACTAAGAAAGTCCTAGAACATGGGGGTGAGGCTGAAGTGCCCCTCATGCCACAAAGACCAAGACAGACTGGAAGAATATGAGAAGTGGCTACACAGTGATGGCATTGCCCCTCCCCCAGCCTAGTGCAGTACCATGCCAAAAGGTCTCCCCTAAGTCTATAGTTCCTCCACTGGAAAAAGAGGACCCAGGGGTGACATCCAGCCCCCTGAGGGTAGTGGGTTGCTCTGTAGGAGCACCTATTCTGATTTTGCTCCATGGGGATCATGGGAATCTGATTATGATGGAGAAGGGGAGATGGGCTTCCAACAACCAACACTCAAATCTTAGCAGACCACAATTCTACCTGCAGGCCCAAGCAAGAGTCCCAACCAGTGACTTTGTAAATCTACAGAACCAAATAGGTGATGCAATCTGACCAGGTGTATTCACACCATGGCAGGGTACAAACCTACCAGATTTGCATTTTCAAATAGAGTTTTGGCAACGCAGGAGTCAGTCTTCCTGCACCCAGCCAGGAGAGCTATGTCATCCCCCCCCACCCCACATCCTCTGTGGAACATAGTTCCCAGCCCCATATGACAGGCAGGGCTGACAGAACACCTGGAAGTTCCTGTGTAACATGCAAGCTGAGGTGAAAGGGAAGAACTGATTGCCCCCAAAGAAGAGTAGCCCTGTTTGGCCAGGAAACTTGAGGAATGGGTTGGCTTGCATCGATACCACGAACAGAACCTTAGTGGTATTGGAGCTGCTTCTCCTGCTGTGCCCAGGAAAGGGAAACAAATTCATAGCCCCAATTCTTTTTTTTTAAAAGATTTTATTTATTTGACAGAGCATAAGTAGGCAGGGAGGCAGAGGGAAAAGGAGAAGCAGGCTCCCCACTAAGCAGAGAAACCGACATAGGGCTCAATCCCAGGACCCTGGGATCATGACCTGAGCTGAAAGCAGATGCTTAACTGACTGAACCAGCCAGGCACCCCAGCCCCAATTATTCTTGAATACAGCCTTCAACCTGCCTGACCAGGGAACCTTATCAGAATTCATGGGAAGTTGTATATGCCCTCCACCAGCCCTGCTTACAATGGCACTTGAATAGAAAGCATAGCCTGTAGTACTCCACATCTGTAGAGCAAAATCAGTGACCTCACTAACCAGGATATTCATTGTACACTCTTGCCTGATTCAGGTGCCCAAACAACAAGCCATGCAGACTCTGGTCTGCATGCCCTCCCAGGGAAGGGGAGCTCTTTTCATAGCCCCACCTACTGCTGAGTATAGCATCCAGTTCTCACTATTAGGCCTGATCAGAAACAAAGGCAACCGTGGAGCCCGTCCCACAGTTTCATTTGGGCAGAGAATGAAGTCAGCAGTCCTACTCAGCTGTTTTCAGCCAGTGTCACACCACCCCAGCACTGACAGACCTTGCCCCCAGATAGACCCTCATGGCAGGCCCCATTGTCCAAGAATGATACCCCAGCAGATATGTCCAGAAACCCAAATTTAGCTGACTGGTAAGGTACTATCTCTGCAAAGTGAACCTGTGAAGTCTGAAAAAGGAGACAACTTATATACCAATGCAAGGATCACAAAAATCAGGTAAATATGACATCACCAAATGAAACTGAAAGCTGAAACTAATAACTGAAGGAAATGGAAACATAGGGAAATGGAAATCAATGAACTATTAGGCAAAGAATTCAGAATAATCCTCTTAAAGAAGCTTAATAGTTTAATGAACTGAATAACACAAACAAAATTAGGAAAATAATACACGAACAAAATAAGATGTTCAACAAAGAAATAGTAACTATAAAAAAAAAAACCTTAGAGCTGAAAAGTACAATAACTGAAGAGTTCAATAAAGAGATTGAAAGGAAGACTCAACAACAAAAAAAAAAGGGAGACTCAACTCTACAGAAGAAATAATCAGAGACCTGGAAGATAGGACATTTGAAATTATCATCAAGTCAGAGCAGCAAAAAGAATAAAGAGTGAAGAAAGCTTACAGGACCTATGGAACATAATAAAAACAATATTAACACAAACAATAAAAACACATGGGAATTGCAGAAGGTGGAGAAAATGAGAAGGAACAGAAAGTATATTTAAAGAAATAATAGCTTTTCCAAGGAGGAGAGATAATTAGACATCCAGATCCAGGAGGCCCCAAAGACTCCGAGTAGGTCAAACTGAGACATTATAATTACGTGTTTAAAAGTCAAAGACAAATTTAAAAGAAGAGGAAAAAAAAGTTATATACAGGGAAGCTCCATAAGATTATTGGCAGATTTCTTAACAGAAATTTAATAGGCCAGATAAGAATAGGAGGACATATTAAATGTTGGGGGCAGAGGGCAGAGCGGAAGCTGTCAATCAAAAATGCTATACTTGCTAAGCAGTCCTTGAGGAGGGATAAAAACTTTCCTGAACAAATAAAAGCTGTGGTAATTCATCACCACAGTCCTGCTAAAGGGAGGTCTTTGAGTAGAAATAAAAGGATGCTAATTAACATCCTAAAAACATAATAAGGCAGTATAAAGTTACAGTGCCAATGATAGATATACTATCAAAGTTAGATTGTGTACTACAGTAATCGATTCTGTACTATGGTAATGGTGGTGCATAATTTACTAAAAACTTTAGTAGTTATAAAACAAAAGTAGTGAAAATAATTATAAAAATTTGTTGCACAATATAAAAATATGTAAGTTGTAACATCAATAATGTAAAATGTGAGGAGAGAAGTAAAAGTGTAAAAATAAAAAGTGCTACAGAATTCTATCAAAGTTGTCATTAGTTTAAAAATGCTGTTAAAATTTTAAGATTTTATGTAAGGGAAAAACCTGTAGTAATTACACAAAAGATCATGGTAAAAAGAGTCAAAGGATACTGATACCACATAACATCAACACACACACACCAAAAAACAGCAGGGTAAGAAACAAAGAACAATGAAAAAACAAAGAATAAAACAACCATAAAACAATGAACAAAATGGCAATAAGTGCTTACTTATTAATAATTCATTAAATGTCAATGGATCAGATTTTCCAATCAAAAGACATAGAATGCTGAATGGATAAAAAAAGAAAATCCAAGGATATGCTGCCTGCAAGAGACTTACTTTAACCTTAAATATACATGGAGTCTGAGAGTGAAGGGAAAGGAAAAAATAATTCAAGCAAATGGTAAATAAACAAAAAATCTATATTTATATTGGAAAAAATAGACTTTAAAAATTCTAAAAAGAAGGGCTCCTGGGTGGCTCAGTTGGTTAAGCTTCTGCCTTTGGCTCAGGTCCTGATCCCAGGGTTCTAGGATAAAGTCCCACAGTGGGCTCTCTGCTCAGTGGGGAGCCTGCTCCTCCCTCTCCCTCTGCCTGCTGCTCCCCTGCTTGTGCTATAAAATAAATAAATAAATAAATCTTAAAAAAAATGAAAAAGAGACAAAGAAGGTCCTTAAGTAATGATGTGGGGTTCAATCCACATGAAGATATAACTATTGTGAATATTTATGCACCCAAATAGGAGCACCTAAATATATAAAGCAAAAACTAACAAAGCTAAAAAGAGAAATAGCAATATAATAATAATTGGGGACTTTAATACCCCACTCTCAATAATGGATAGATCAGACAAAGAATCAGTAAGGAAACTGTGGATTTGAACAACAGTATAGACCAAAAGGATCTATCAGATATATCCAGAACATTCTATCCAATGACAGCAGAACATACGTTCTTTTCAAGCACACATCGAAACTTTTCCTAGAATAGACCATATGTCAAAGCACAAAACAAGTCTTAGCAAATTCAAGAAAATTGAAATCATACTAAGTATCTTCTCTAATTACAATAAAGTCAAAAAGAAGAGAAAAACTGAAAAATTCATGAATTTGTGGAAATTAAATAACTTCATTTTGACCAACCAACGAATCAAAGAAGAAATTAAAAGGGAAATAGCAATATCCTAAGACAAACGAAAATGGAAACACAACATACAAAATTTACAGTAGGCAGCAAAAGCAGTTCTCAGAGAAATCATAGTAATAAACACCTACATTAAAAAGCAAGAAAGATCCTAAATAAAAAATCTAATTCTATGCTTTAAGGAACTGGAAAGTGAAGAACAAATTGAGCCCACAGTTAGCAGAAGGAAGGAAATATTAAAAGAGGAGAGATAAGAAATAGAGAACAGGAATGGAAAACATTGACAAAGAATTTTTGAAAAGATAGACAAATTGACAAACCTGTAGCTGGACTAATCAAGAAAAAAAGAGAGAAGTCCCAAATCAACAAAATGATAAATGAAAAAGGAGATATTACAACTGACACTACAGAAATACAAAGAATTATAAAAGGCTATTATGAACAACTCTACCCCAGGAAATTGGACAATCTAGAAAAATTTAAAAAGTTCGTAGAAATATATAAACTACCAAGACTGAATCAGGAAGAAATAGAAAATTAGAATAGACTAATTACAGTAACGAATAATAAAAAATCTCCCAATGAAGAAAAGCCCAGGGCCAACTGGTTCACTGGTGAATTTTACCAGCTATTTCAAGAATTAGTGCCAATCCTTATCCTTCTCAAGCTGTTCCAAAAAATCAAAGAGGAGGGAACATTCCCAGACTGATTTTACAAGGTCAGCATTACATGATACCAAAGCCAGAAAAGGAAACTCCCCAAAGGAAAAATTCAGGCCAACATTCTGATAAATATACATGCAAGATTTTTCAATAAAATACTAGCAAACTCAATTCAGCAGCATAATTAAAGGTTCAGTCACCATGATCAAGTGTGAATTATACCTGGGATTCAAGGATATTTCAAAATATGCAAATCAATCAATATGATACATCACATTAATTGAATGAAGGAAAAAAACCATATATTCATTTCAATAGATGTAGAAAAAGCATTTGACAAAATTCAACATTGATTCATGATAAAAATTCAACAAATTACGTGTAAAAGGAACGTACTTCTAAATAATAAAGGTCATTTATCATAGCATCATACTAGCATCCTACTCAATGGTGAAAGGTTGAAAGCTTTTCCTTTAGGATCAAGAACAAGGCTAGGGTGCCCACTTGCACCGCTCGTACTCAACAAAGTACTAAAAGTCTTTGTCAAGGCAATCAGGCAAGAAAAAAGAAATAAAAAGTATCGGTATTGGAAAGGAAGAAATAAAATTGTCTCTATATGCAGATGAAATGATTTTATATTTAGAAAATTCTAAAGACTTCACCCAAAACTTAGATCTGATCAATAAATTCAGTAAAATTGCAGGATACAAATTTCATATACGAATACCAGTAGTGTTTATACATACATGCAACAAATTATCAAAAAAAGAAAGAAAAGGATCTTATTTACAATAGTATCAAAAGCAATAAAATACATGGGAATAGACTTAACCAAGGAGGTAAAACTCTACTCTGGGGGCGCCTGGGTGGCACAGCGGCTAAGCGTCTGCCTTGGGCTCAGGGCATGATCCCAGCATTGTGGGATCGAGCCCCACATCAGGCTCTTCCGCTATGAGCCTGCTTCTTCCTCTCCCACTCCCCCTGCTTGTGTTCCCTCTCTCGCTGGCTGTCTCTATCTCTGTCAAATAAATAAATAAAATCTTTAAAAAAAAAAAAAACCTCTCTACTCTGAAAACTATAGGGCATTGATGAAGTCAAAGACACAAATAAATGGAAAGGTATCCTGTGTTCATGGGTTGGAAGAATTAATATTGTTAAATGTCAATACTACCAAAAGACATCTACAGATTCAATGTAATCCTTATCAAGATTCCAATAACATTATTTACAGAGACAGAAAAAGCAATCCAAACATTTAAATGAAATAACAAAACAAACAAACCCAAAAAGCCAAAGCAATTTTTAGAAAACAGAATACAGTAGGAGGGAGGCATCACACTTTCTGATTTCAAGCTATACCAAAAAACTATAGTAATCAAAACAGTATGGTCCTGGGTAAAAAACATAAATATAGATCAATGGAACAGAACTGAGAGCCTAGAAATAAACCTAAGCATATATAATCAACTAACATTTATAAGGGACCCAAAAATACTCAGTGGGTAATAGACATTCTGTTTAATAAATAGTGCTTTAAAAACTAGTTATTCATAGTAAAAGAATGAAACTAGATCCTTATTTTATACCACTCACAAAAATTAACTGAAAATGGACTACAGACTTAAATGTACAACCTAAGACCATGAAACTCCCAGAAGGAATTGTAGGAAAAAAGTTTGTTGGCATGGGTCTTGGCAATGATATTTTGGGATATGACACCTTTAAGTGTCAGCACAGCACAACAACAAAACCAAAAATAAGCAAATGGGACTACATTGAACTAAAAAGTTTCTGCACAGCCAAAGCAAAGTAAAAAGAAACCTACAGAATGGGAAAAAAATATTTGCGAACCATATGCCTGATAAGAGGTTAATATTCAATATATATAAAGAACTCATATGACTTAATAACAAAGACCGCCACTACCAAAGAATCCAATTAAAATAGGACAAAGGATCTGAATAGATACCTTTTCCAAAAAAGATATATAAATGGCCAACAGGTATACAAGATGCTCAACATCTCTAGTCATTAGGAAAATGCAAATCAAAACCACAATGAGATGTCAACCTCATGTCTGTTAAAATGTCCACCTTCAAAAAGACAAAAGATGACTTCCATAAGATGTCAGTATAGGGAGATTGTGAACTCACAGACACACCAAATCTATGGCTCATTTCCTTCTGAAAGAGAACTGAAAATTAAAAGAACTATTTCTCTATAACAAAGGATAAAAAGACCACACTGAAATAGATAAGAGAGGCAGAGATGCAATGTC
This sequence comes from Ailuropoda melanoleuca, assembly GCF_002007445.2. Lineage (NCBI taxonomy): Eukaryota > Metazoa > Chordata > Mammalia > Carnivora > Ursidae > Ailuropoda > Ailuropoda melanoleuca. Next base: position 64,018,036 of record NC_048223.1, read on the forward strand.
ACCAAAAACCCCGCCCCTGGTTTGGTGACACAAAATAGGAACAGATATCACCAGTCTGGTGCTTCTCCCAGAGGAACAAGAGGTTGGTATCCCACATCAGGCATCCCAACTCCTGGGATCTATACCAAAGAAACAAGCCCCAAAAACATCTGGCTTAGAAAACCAATGCAGATGTTGTCTAAGGGACCCAAAGTGCTATAGAAAACTGAGATTCCCTTTTAAAGGGATCATGTGTAGTCTCACTTACCCAGACACCCAGTAAAAAAACAGCAGTTTGAAAAGCTCTTACACTATATTTGAAGGAGATTTATTTGTTAGTCTAAAAACATCTGCTGCAGGGGCAGGGAACAGTTGATCATCTCTCTGGATACAGAGGCATTGGTGGATGCCATTTTTGCACTCTTCACCTACCCTGCTAGCATGAATTGGCAAGTTCAGACACAGAATTCCCCTGCTGCTTGCTAAGATAGGTAGGGATGAGAGGTCATGGTGCTATCTTGCTGCTTGGTTAAAACATGAAAGAGCAGTTGCAGGACTCTGCTCCCTGGCTGGGGCAGCGGAGCATGGTTGTGTTATATTCTCCCACTCCTAGCTAAAGTCTACAAACACAAGTGGTTGTGACGTTCCCACAACTCTCTGGCTCAGGCTGATGAGTGTGAGTGGTCATGGCATTCACCTGCTCCTATCCTCAAGCTGGCATGTATGCACAGACAAGGCACTTTCCTGCTACATTCCTGAAGCCCATAGATAGTGCAGTCAAGATATTTTCCCACTGCCCTTCTGTAGCCAGCCAGTAAGCCCCTCCCCCTACACTTTTCAGCTGCTTAGCTAAAGCCAGTGGGTTTGCAAAATCCACACAAAGATGTCCCATTACTGCCTGGCCCTGGTGGCCAAGGGAGCTGGCATTCCTGAGATTCACAGGAATGCAACAAACAGAAAGACAGTTTTTGGTAGGCCACGCTCCCCTGCCAAGGGCACTGCACACACAGCAGACTGAAACACAACTCCAATCTACCTGTGAAGAGGACTATTTACTTAGCCTGGAACTTTAGCCTGAAGGACAGACTTCAGGTTTCCCACACATCTAGAGGATATGGAGGTGCTCCCAGGGAATATAGATAGGGAGACACCATTGTTGTACTCTCCTGGACTCACTACAGCTCAATGAGACCTCCCAGAAATGTTATACACTCAGCTGGGACCCAGAGTTTTGCAACTGCTACCCAGGGGATACTTCCTGAACTCCTGGCCTAGAGGCCAGCAGGAATTTCAGTTGCAGCTTCCAGGACTGTATATATTTGCATACTTTAAACCTGCTGCCTTAGGGTCTGGCTTCCAATTACCCTGAAACTAGGTGCTAAATGAGATTCTGCCCCTTGGAACACTGACAGGTCTTGGTACACCCTCAACCATAAGGATATATCAAGAATAAATCATACAGTTCAGACAATCACAAAGATTCAAAAACAACCAAGAGCAAGGTTGAATGAGAAGATTTGTTACTAACACAAGGCCATTCCTTCAAGACCAAAAGAGTTGGCTGCTTCATGTAATACATAAAAATGAAAACAGAGAGTCAAACAAAAATGAGAAAACAGAGAAATATGTTCCAAATGAAAGAAAAAGTCAAAACCTCAGAAAAAGACTTTAATGCTATGGAATTAAGTAATGCACCTGATAAAGAACTCAAAGTAATGGTTATAAAAATGCTCATGAAAATTGGGAGAACAGGTGACCAACAAGACAGAAAATATAAAGAAAATACCAAATAGAAGTCACAGAGCTGAAGAATAAAATAACAACTGAAAAACACACCAGTGGGGTTCGACAGCAGACTGGATGAAGCTGAAGAACTGATTAGAGAGCAAGCAATGGAATTTATGCAGATAGAGCAGAAAAAAGACCTAAAATAATAATCATAATCATAATAAAATAATAACTTAAGGAACCTATAGGACAACATCAAGTGGAATAACATCTGCATTAGGGCTCACAGAAAAAGAGAGAGATAAAGGTGCAGAAAACAGATGAAGTAATGGTTAAAATTTTCCCTAACCTAGAGAAGAAAACATACATCCATTTCCACGAAGCCCCAAGAGTTCCAAAAAAGATGAACCCAAAGAAACATCAAGATATAATTAAAATGTCAAAAATTAAAGATAGAGAATCTTAAAAGCAGCAAGAGAAAAACAAATTGTTATGTACAAGGGAAACCCCATAAGGCTATTAGCAGATTTCTAAGTAGAGTCTCTGCAGGCCAGAAGTGAGTGGCATGACATACTCAAAGTGCTGAAAGGAAAAAACAAAAACAAAAACAAAAACAAAAAAAACTTCAAACGAAGAGTTTTTTACCCATCAAGATTATCATTCTGAATTGAGGGAAAGATAAAAGTTTTCCAGGTAAGCAAAAGTGAAAGGAATTCATCACTACTAAACTGGCTTTATAAGAAATGTTAAGGGGTGGCACCTGGATGGCTCAGTTGGTTAAGGATCAGACTCTTGATTTTGGCTAGGTCATGATCTCAGGGTCACGTGTTTGAGTACTGTGTCAGGCTCCGTGCTCAGCGGGGAGTCTGCTTGAGTCTCTCTTTCTCCCTCTCCCTCTGCCCCTATGCCCCTGCCAACCCTCTCATGTTCTCTCTAAAATAAAGGAATCTGAAAAGAAAAGAAAAGAAAGAAAAGAAAAGAAAAGAAAAGAAAAGAAAAGAAAAGAAAAGAAAAAATGAAAGAAAGAAAGAAAGAAAGAAAGAAAAGAAAGAAAGAAAGAAAGAAAGAAAGGTTAAGGGTACTTCTTTAAGGCTGAAAGGTAATACCTCCAATAAATAACAAGAAAACATGAAAGTAGGAAACCTCTTTGGAAAAGGTAATATATATGTTATATATTATAATATTATGTAATATATAGCAAAGATAGTAGACTAATCACTTATAAAGGTACTATGAAGGTTAAAAGAAAAAAGTAATAAAGTTAACTAAAACTATAAAATTAGTTAAGGGATATATCAAAAAGATGTAAAAAGTGACATCCAAAACATAAAATGTTGGTGGGGGAATACAAATGTGAAGTTTTGGAATGTATTCAAATTTCAGTTACTATCAACTTAAAATTGACTCACATAGGATGATATATGTGAACTTTGCAAACCACAAAACAAAAATTTATATTAAACATACAAAAAGGGCTCAGTCAGTTAAGCATCTGCCTTCAGCTCAGGTCATGATCCCAGGGTTCTGTGATTGAGCCCTGAGTCAGTCTCCCTGCTCAGCAGGGAGCCTGCTTCTCCCTCTCTTTCTGCCCCTCCCTCTGCTCGTGCACTCTCTCTCTGCCAAGTAAATAAATAAAATCTTTAAAAAAATAAAAATTAAAAAATAAACACATAAAAGAAAATGAGAAAAATATCTAAACATAACACTAAAGAAAGTCATCAAGGGATGAGAAAAGAGAAGAAAGAAAGAAGAGCAGAAACAGAAGGGAACTACAAAAGCAGCCAGAAAACAACAAAATGACAATAAGACCTATGTATCAATAATTACTTTAAATGGACTAAATTTGCCAATCAAAAGACAGAGTGGCTGAATGGATAAAAAGCAAGAAACATCTATATACTGCCTACAAGAGACTCATTTCAGAAGACACACACAGACTCAAAGTGAAGAGATGAAGAAAGATATTCCACGCAAACAGTGATGAAGCTATTGAAGCTATACTCCTATCAGACTAAACAGGCTTTAAAACAAAGACTATAATAAAAAACAAATAGGGGTACTACATAATGATAACAGGGTCAACACAACAAGAAGGTATAGCATATATAAATATATATGTACCTAACACAGGAGGACCAAAATATATAAAGTAAATATTAACAGACCGAAAAGGAGAAATTGACAGCAATATAATAATAGTAGGGGATATTAACACCCTACTTACATCAATGGATAGATCATCCAGACAGAAAATCAATAAGCAAATATCAGTCTGAAACAATATATTAGACCAGATGGACTTAACAGATATGTATAGAACATTCCACCCAAAAACAGCAGAATACACATTCACCTTAAGTGCACATGGAACATTCTCCAGAATAGATCACATGTTAGGCCATGAAACAAGTCTTGGTAAATTTAAGATGATTGAAATCATATCAAGCTTCTTTTCTAACCAAAATCGTATGAAATTAGAAATAAACTACAAGAAAAAACCTGGTGAGAAAAATCCATAAACAGGTGGAGGCTAAACAACATGCTACTAAACAATCAATGGGTCAATGAATAAATCAAAGAGGAAATAAAAATATGCCTGGAGACGAGTGAAAATGGAAATACAACATTCCAAAATCAATGGGACACAGCAAAATTTGTTCTAAGAGGGAAGTTAATAGTGATAGAGGCCTACATCAAAAAATAAGAAAAATCCCAATTTAAGCTTTTATTTTAAGAATCTAGAAAAAGAAAAGCAAACAAAACGCAAAGTTAGTAGAAGGAATGAAATAATAAAGATCAGAGAAGAAATAAATGCTATAGAGACTAAAAAAAATAGTAAAGATCAACAAACTTAAGATCTGGTTCATTGAAAAGATAAGCAACGTTGATAAATCTTTAGCCAAACTCATCAAGAGAAAAAAGAGGTTACAAATGAATAAAATCAGAAATAAAAAAGAAGTTAAAAACTGACACCACAGAAATACAAAGGATTATAAGTGATGATTATAAAAAATCATACACCAACAAGCTAGACAACTTAGAAGAAATGGATAAATCCCTGGAAACATACAATATGCCGGGACTGAATCAGGAAGAAATAGAAAATCTAAACAGACTGATTACTGGTAATGAAGTGGAATCAGTTATTAAAACAAACAAACAGGGGCGCCTGGGTGGCACAGCGGTTAAGCGTCTGCCTTCGGCTCAGGGCGTGATCCTGGCATTATGGGATCGAGCCCCACATCAGGCTCCTCTGGTATGAGCCTGCTTCTTCCTCTCCCACTCCCCCTGCTTGTGTTCCTTCTCTTCCTGGCTGTCTCTATCTCTGTCGAATAAATAAATAAAATCTTTAAAAAAAATAAAATAAAATCAAACAAACAAACAGCCAACAACAACTAATAAAAATCTAGGATGTGAAAGCTTCACAGGTGCATTCTTCTAAACATTTAAAGAATAGTTAATACCTATTTTTCTCAAGCTATTCAAAAAAATTGAAAAGGAAAGAATGCTTCCAAATTCATTCTACAATGTCAGCATTACCCTCATACCAAAACCAAAGACACTACAAAAAAAAAAAAAAAATTATAGGCCAAAATCCCTGATGAATATAGATGCAAAAAATCCTCAACAAAATATTAACAAACTTAATTCAACAATATTCTTTTTTTATTTCAACATTAAAAGGATAATATACCATGATTAAGTGGAATGTATTCTAGGAATGCAAGGATGGTTCAATATACATAAATCAATCAATGTGATACATCACATTAACAAAATAAAGAATAAATATCATATGATTATTGAAATAATGAAGAAAAAGCATTTGACTAAATTCAAAATCCATATGCGATGAAAAAATATATCACAACAAAATAAAAACCATGTATGACCAATCCACTGCTAACTACATACTCAATGATGAAAAACTGAAAGCCTCTTCCCTAAGATCAGGAACAAGACAAGGATGTTCACCTTTGCCACTTTTATCAAATAGGAAGAGTATAGGAAGTCTTAGCTACAGCATCAGGCAGGACGAAGAAATTAAGGGAATCTAAATTGGAAAGCAAGAAGTAAAACTTTCACTATTTGCAGATGACCTAGTACTGTATATAGAAAATCCTAAAGACTACACCAAACAACTATTAGAACTAATAAATGAGGGGCACCTGGGTGGCTCAGTAGTTAAGCATCTGTCTTCATGGGGCATCTGGGTGGCTTGGTCAGTTAAGCATCTGCCTTTGGCTCAGGTCAGGACTGTGGGATCAAGCCCTGCATCAGGCTCCCTGCTCAGTTGGGAGCCTGCTTCTGCCCCTCCCCACCCCCACTCATGCACACTCTTTCTCTTTCTCTCTCTCTCTTTTGCTCTGCACTCTCTCTCAAATAAATAAACAAGATCTTAAAAAAAAAAAAAAGTATCTGCCTTCAGCTCAGGTCATGATCCTGGGGTCCTGCGATTGAGCCCTGAGTCAGGCTCCCTGCTCAGCAAGAAATCTGCTTCTCCCTCTCCCTCTGCCCCTATCCCCTCCTCGTTCTTTCTTGGTCTCAAATAAATAAGATCTTTAAAAAAAAAAAACTCTAATAAATGAATTGAGTTAATCTGTAGGATACAAAATTAATATACAGAAATCTGTTGCATTTCTATACACTCATAATAAACTATGAGACAAATTAAGAAAACAGTTCCATTTGCAAACTATCAAAAAGAACAAAATACTTAAGCATAAATTTTACCAATGAGATGGAAGACTTGTACTCTGAAAACTATAAAACACTGATGAAAAACATTGAAGAGGATGTAAATAAATGGAAAGATATACTGTGCTCATAGATCAGAAAAATTAAAGTTGTTAAAATATTCATCCTACTCAAAGTATTCTACAGATTCAATGCAATCCTTATCAAAATTCCAATGGCATTTTTCACAGAACTCTAGTAAACAATACTAAAATTTGAATGGAACCACAAAAGACCCTGAATAGCCAAAGTAATGTTGAGAAAGAATAAAGCCAGAGACATCCTGGTCCCTGATTTCAAACTATACTACAAAGCTATAGTAATCAAAACAGCAGGGTATTGGCACAAAAAGAGAAACATAGGTCACTAGAATGGAACTGAAAGCCCAGAAATAAACACATACATATATGGTCAATTAATTTACAACAAAAGAGGCAAGAATATACTGGGGAAAGGACAGTCTCTTTGATAAATGGTGTTAGGAAAACTGGATATCTATATGCAAAAGAATGAAACTGGACTACATTCTTTTTTTTTTAAGATTTTATTTATTTATTTATTTGACAGAGATAGAGACAGCCAGTGAGAGAGGGAACACAAGCAGGGGGAGTGGGAGAGGAAGAAGCAGGCTCATAGCAGAGGAGCCTGATGTGGGGCTTGATCCCAGAACACCAGGATCACGCCCTGAGCCGAAGGCAGATGCTTAACCGCTGTGCCACCCAGGCGCCCCTGGACTACATTCTTACATCATATACAAAAATTAACTCAAAATACAGATGTGAACATAAGACCCAAAATCATAAAACTCCTAGAATAAAACAGGCAGTAAGCAACTTGATGTTGGTCTTAGTGGTGGTTTTTTGCATCTGACAGCAAAGGCAAGGGAAACTAAAGCAAAAATAAAAACATGTGACTACATCAAACTAAAAAGTTTTTGCACAGCAAAGGCAACCATCAAGAAAATGAAGAGAAAACCACTGCATGGGAGAAGATACTTGCAAATGATACATCTGATAAGAGGTTAATATCCAAAATATATAAAGAATTCACACAACTCAGTAACAAGAAACCAAACAATCCAATTAAAAAATGGGCAGAGAATCTGAATAGATATATTTCCAAAGAAGACATAAAGATGGCCAACAGACACATGAATAGATGCTCAACATCACTGATCTTTTGGAAATGCAAATCAAAACCAAAAAGAAGTAACGCCTCACATCTGTCAGAATGGCTATTATCAAAAGAGTGTTGGTGAGGATGTGGAGCAAAGGGAATCCTCCTGTGCTGTTGGTGGACATGTAAATTGATGCAGCCACTATGGAACACCATTTGGAAGTTCTTCAAAAAAATTAAAAATTTTACCGTATGATCCAGCAACTCCACTACTGGGTATCTATCTGAAGAAAATACAAACACTCACTTGAAAACATACATGCACCCCTGTGTTCCCTGTAGCATTATTTACAATAACCAAGATGTGGAAGCAGCTTGAGTGTCTATTGAGTGATGAATGGATAAAGAAGAGGTGGTATATGTATTCAATGGAATACTACTCAGCCATAAAAAAGAATGAAATCTTGCCATTTGCAACAACATGGATAGATCTGAGGGCTCATGCTAAGTGATATAAATCAGATAGAGAAAGACAAATACTATGTGATTTCACTTATATGTAGAATCTAAAATATAAAGCATACAAACAAAACAAACCCAGACTCATAGATACAAAAAGCAGAGTGGTGGTTGCCATAAAGGAGGGGGGTTATGTGGAATGTGAAATGAGTGTAGGGGATCAAGAATTACAAACTTCCAGTTATAAAATGAATAAGTCATAGGGATGTAATATACAGCATGAGGAATGTAATAAATAATATTGACTTAATTTTGTGTAACAGCAAGAGGTAACCTGACTCTCTGTAGTGATCATTTCACAGTATATACAAATGTCAAATCACTATTGTACATTCAAAACTAATATATGCATACTTAGTTTTATTGCACTTTGGTTAACTGCACTTCACACTTTTTTTTTTAAACAAATTGAAGGTTGTGCCAGCCCTGGGTCAAGCAAGTCTTTTGGTGCCAGTTTTCCAACAACATTTGCTCACTTTGTGTGTCTATATCACATTTCAGTAATTCTCTCAGTATTCGAAGCTTTTCATTATTGCTCTATTTGTTATTGTGATCTGTGATCAGTGATTTTTTATTTTACTATTATAATTGTTTCAGGGTGCCATGAACTATGCCCATAAAAGACAGTGAATTTAGTTAGCAGATATTTTATTTGTCTAACTGGAGATGTGGAAACGCAAGAGAATTAGAAGTCGAGTGGAGCCTGAAGATGTAACAGAAATGCCTCAATCTTACGCAATCTTAAAACTTCAATGGATGAGGGGTTGCTTCCTATCGATGAGCAAAGAAAGTGGTTTCCTGAGATGGAATCTATTCCTGGTGGAGATGCTGTGAAGATGGTTGAAGTGATAACAGAGGGTTTAGGATATCATATAAACTTAGTCGATATGCAGCAGCAGGGTTTGAGAGGATTGACTCCAAATTTGAAAATGTTCTGTAGGTAGAAGGCTATTGAACATCAGATGTTAAAGAAAAAATATTTGTGGGAAAAAAGAGTCAATTGATGTGACAAACTTCATCGTTGTCTTAAGAAATTGCCACAGTCACTCCAATTTTCAGCAACCACCACCCTGATTAGTCAGCAGCCATCAACACTGAGGCTAGACCCTCTAGCAGCAAGATTCTGACTCACTGAAAGCTCAGATGATGGTTAGCATTTTTTAGCAATAAAGTATTTTTTAATGAAGATACATACATTGGTTTTTTTAGACATAATGCTATCATACACTTAATGGACTACAGTACAGCTATGTAAACATAACTTTTGTATTCACTAGAAACCAAAAAATTCATTTAACTTACTTTCTTATGATATTCACTTTACCTTAGTGCCCTGAAACTTGGCCACAGTATCTCTGAGGTATGCCTATATCATATGTCAATTGTACCTTAATAATAATAATAATTAATAATAATAATAAATACTTGGGGGGAAACAACCAAGAGAAAACAAATGTTGGCAAGGATGCATTTGCACTGTTGGTGGGATTGTGACCTGGTAAAACCACTATGGAAAACAATACAGAGGAAAATTAGCAAATAATTAGTAAAAAATTAAAAAAAGAACTACCATATGACCCAGCAATTCCTCTTCTGGGAATATATCCAAATGAAATGAAAACAGTAACACAAAATGTTATCTGTACCCCCATGTTTATAACAGCATTATTTACAGTAGCCAAGACATGGAAGCAACCTAAGTGTCCACTGGTGGATGAATGGATAAAGAAGATGTGATACACACACACACACACACACACACACACACACACACACAAAGGATTATTATTTGGCTATAAAAAAAAAAAAGCAAGGAAATTCTGCCATTTGCAGCAACATGAGATGGACCTTGAGGGCATTATGTTAAGTGAAATCAACCAGACAAAGACAAACACTGCATAATATCACTTATATGTGGAATCTAATTTTTTAAAAAATACACACACTCATAGAAAAAGAGATCATATTTGTGGTTACCAGATCTGGAGGGTGGATGGAATGGAAATTGGAGAAGGTGATTAAGAAGTACAATCTTTCAGTTATAAAATTAAATAAGTACTTGGAATGTAACATAAAACATAAAGACTATAGTTAGTTCTGCTGTATTATATACACATATATGTTGTTAAGAGAGTAAATTCTAAGAGTTCTCATCCCAAGGAAAAAAAAATTTTTTTCATTTTATTGTATCTCTATGAGATGTTGGATGCTAACAAAAATTGTTGTGGTAATCATTTTATAATATATATAAGTTAAATCATTATGCTGTGTACCTTGAATTTATACAGTGATGTATGTCAATTTAGACAGTCGATGTATGTATTTTGGTAAAACTAGAAAAATGTAATAAAACTTGGAAATTAATTCCAAAAGTAGACTTCCCAAAAGACATTGGACAGTGTAATAAGTGGAGTCTCCTTAGATTTCCAAGTTTCCGAGGGACTTCACTGTCCTGCCTATGTAAATCTTGGCATACGTTGTTTAATTAAGCTAATTAGCTCAGGATTTGTCCTTTTCTTGAGTACTTATTAATTATACATATTCAAATATGTTAATTGCTAAATTTAACCTCATTTTGATAATACACTGATATTTATTCAATATTATATAATTCCATTTATCACTAGAGGCCATGATTCTGTTTTCTCCTACAATTCTGCTCCAGGTAAGCAGCTTCCTTTTCTCATCTCCAACAGCCATTCAGATAACTTTCAGGTAATCTGGCTGAGAAATGAAGAAATTTGAATTTGTAGTTTGACCAACATGCATTTAGATCTCGTCTTTAGATTCAGGAAAATTCTTCTGTGTCACAGAATCCTCCTCTGTGAAATGGACTTACTACCCACCTCCTAGAATGGTTGAAAGGTTCAGGGAGCCTTATATAAATCATCGCACATGATACATCGCACATAGTGAGCAGTGGATGAATGCAGCTACTATCATACTAACTGGTTGTTCCTTTCCCTGCCTGGGCATTTCTTTGCCCATCAGGGATTGTCACTGTTATCTGCCTTATGCGTCGGCAGGGGAAGCGCATTTCTTGTGCCAGATCATGAGTCATAAGGAGCACTGTAAACCCCAGTCTCAGCCACCTGCCTCCAGACCGATAAGGTTGAAGTCAGAACGCTTTCCTGAAGGTGAAGGGTCGAGGGCCTCACAGTTTGTACAGAAATCTGTACTGTATTTGATTACTTTTTATTTTGGTTCTTTTAAATCTCTGACTCACCAGAACACAATATGTGTGGAGAGGATTAGTAGCTAATTCTAACAGTCATATACTTTGTTTAATTGTTACGTTCCCAGAGAGTTCTCATTACTTCCAGATGGCATTTTTTCCCCCTAAGATCACCTCAATCCTCACCCCCTGGTTCTGCTCAATTTCTCCCACTTCCATTTTTGGGGGGGCCACCACTACCCCAGGATTTAATACCAGTTTCCTTTTTGTGTGTATAATGAGCTTTTCTTTTCTTTTAGAAGGAGCCATTTGCCTATATCTGTGCTTAGTTTAGTTGTTTTCCACTTTAAAAAGTGAACTGAATTAGATAATATTTGACCATTCCTACAGATGTGGCCAGGACACTTCAAAAACACCTCATCAGGGGATTTCACATTTTTGTTGCTTTTTAAAATACTTTGACTCATTCTGAAAGGAGGCAAATGGAGCTTAAAGTTTTCTTTCTCAAGGGTTAGGCCACGGATGTGTTTTGGAACAGATTTTGGGAATTGGATTCTGACTGACTTTGGAGGCAGAATTTCAGTGTGGGAACCAGAACCTTTAGGAAAAAATTACAGTAACTGAAATGTTTCAACTTCATAATAGAATGTTTGGATGGGTTACAAGGGGAAAAAAAGGAGTAGCTCAATAATTTGGTGTGTGTGGCCCCCCTTTTTTTTTTCCTCCAAGGCCAGGGAAAACAAATGATCCTTACCCCACCGTGTTCAGTGCTTCTTAATTCCTAATAAAGAGGTTGTGGGAATTAGACATTAAAAGATATTAGTAAAACATCTAGAAAACAATATATGTTCAAACAAAATTTTCATTGAGTCACAGTTGACTCTTTGTCCAGACTGCTGATGCAATTTGATACAAAGTAACTATGGATAAAGTTTTCCAGCTTTTTAAGTTTGGTGATGTGGGTGGGTGACACTTCCTTTGATTTTCCCCTCTTTGCCAGAATCGTAAGCTGACATTAATAATAGCCACGTGAAGTTGTTCAACATAAATTTTTCCTATAAGTTGAAAAAGTCTCCACAATGAAAAGTTATACCACCTTCTGTTTCACAAAGCTGAGTTAAATTCCTAGATGAGGAAGGGAAATCCCATCTTATTTTTTCTTTATATATTTAAAAGCTTTTAAAAACACATAAAACTACCTTAACTGTTTCCATCAGAAAATGTGAGGACAGGGTGGTTTTAAGGAAAGTTACAGCCTTATCTGTCATGTCGTAAATTTTAAAACTGGCACTCCGATATAATGAACATGTCTTTAAAGCAGTGACTTGTGAAAAAATATCAGAGGACATAGAATTGAGTTAGAAAAGAGGGTAATGGGAATAATAAGGATAATACTTATCACCCTTGCATTTTCATAAGCCTAGTGTAAATACAAGCTTTTTGGACTATCTCTGTTTTAGGAAGTGGAAATGTGCAAAATGGATCCATTACTTTTTGGTCACACTACTTTTAAGGCAATGATAAGTTAACAAAACGGAGAAAGTAGTTAAAGAAATAATTTAAAGAAAAACTTTAGGTGCATAATTCTACATCCTCTTCAAATGGTATTTCTCTATGAATTATTCTGTATTTCTCCCAGTTTGTTGAAAACACTTAAATCTAGGTGATGTAAAAATGGGTGGTATGCCAGTGCTTCTCAAACCATATGTGATGAAAAGTCAGTTTTTTAAAATTCACTTGAAAAAATGAATTCTTCGACTAATACATTTGCAAAATAAAAATGTTGTGGCTTTATAGAATTATTATAAAAGTTTCTAAATGCTTCTGCTCACAAACAGTTCTTGGATTCACACCTGTCCATAGACCACTCTTAGAGGAGTACTCAATTACACATTTTTCATAATTGAAGAGCTTAGAAATATATTTTTAGAAGATACATGGAATTATCAAGGGCCATCGCATGTTTTATCTGCTGTACTAGCCTAGAAAGAACTTGGATGTGCTTTCAAGTGTCTTTAAGATACAGTAAGTTGTATAAATCTCTTGGAGAGATACTGAAATGTGTGTCGCATGTGTGCTTAATGTGAATATGCTTTTCTTTTGATTGCTGTTCTTTCACCAGCCCTGTGGCTACTACAGCTGCTTCCCGTGTGTTAATGTATCAAATTCTCCCTCTCTTGGTCTCTCCATCTCACGCTGTCCCATTTACTTATGCTTTCCCACAATTGAGGGGAAACAGCATTTTCAGTCACTTGGAGGAGAGTTTATTTTGTGTGGCAGTACCTCTAGGATCTGGCATGCTCTAGAAGTGGAAAATATTTCCTTTGAACTTCTCGAGATGGTGGTTTGAAAGGTTCCAAGGCAGAGACCAGCAGGGCATGCACGTAATATACAACATTTTGGAGGCAGGCCCATTGCCATTTTCACCCTTGCAAGGCTAATCCAGACCACTTTGTTCGGAGCCATTCTTTATTAGCAGACGTTAGAACTTTACCTTTTTAGGATGCTCTTGGAAATTGATTTTAATGTTCTGCTAAAGCAGAGGAATCATTCTAGTACTCAGAGCAGACGGTGATAGAGATACAATTTCAGCAGCAAAAAAGGGAAACCAAATCCCAAACAGTGGCCACTGCGGCCTACAGCCCAGAGAAATAAGTTGACAGCAATGTGACGAGTATGTCCAAACTAATGTGCCTGCTGGAACCAAACAGAGCAACCATGTGCAGTGATGGTAACAAACCAACTACAAGCTGCTTGGGGAGAGTGAGGACCAACTGTTCACACAGAAGGGAAAGGAACCAAATAAAATACTAAAGAGGAAAAGAGGGAAATTGGGGGAATATGCTACAGCAAGGCCTGCAGGCCACAACATAAAAGAGTGCAATCTCTGGGTTTGTATCTATGGGCCTTGGATATGTTGTGCTTTGAGAGCCTCTAGCCAGTCAATGGCAATTGCTTCAGCCCAAAAAGGGGCTCCCGAGATGAAGAGGCTCTGCAAAGTGGCTTCCTTTCCAAGGGCTACTCAGGCCTTCCAGAACTGCCCCAGTTATTTGGGGAAGAGAGAGCGGACAGACTGTCCCTTTGGTGGGAGGAATGAGGGAGATGCCCTGGCAAGTTTGTTGAGGAGCTGTGGTCAGAACCTGGACATAGTATCTTCCTTTACGATAATTAAATACGTATCCTACAGCCCGGTTCTGCCTGGTTGTGTGGGCCTGTTCCTGAGAGGACGGTCTTCCAGCCCCAGGTCAGCCTATGAGTTACAAAGATTAATTCCTACTTTGTGCTTGACTTTTTCACTTATGGTGTTTTGGCCCGTATATTTATTTTAAATATTTATTAAATTAAAACCAGTAAGTTTTATAGAAGCACAGATCCCCAGCTTCACTCCAATGACTAGAAATTTCTGGGGGAAGGTTCAGGCTATCTGTAGTTTCTAAAACCTTTCCGCATCATTCTGTTGCATCAGGGCTGGAAACCCAATCATTAGAACCACTGGCCAAAACCACTATGAGATGTTCATTTTCAATTTAACACTTGTCTATGATTCTAAATTTGAATTTAACCCCATCTTTTAGATACTACTTAAAGACTTCTGGCAGGGGATGAAATGCAATTTGCTTTTGTTTGGCAAATTCATTCTTTAGAGTGTAAATAAAAAGGGGCAAATAAAAGCTCTGAATAGGGCAAACCTGAGGAAAACATAATTTAAGCTCCCTCAAGCTTTACTAACATCTACTATGTATATATCAGTTGCAAAATAATCCAAAACCAGTCACAGATTCCCTAAAGAGTTGTATAAGGCAGTGGTTTGAAGAGATTAGCAGGTTGGACACTGTACTTGAAAGCTATAAAATTACATAATTAAAATTCTGCCCTTTCTGGCCTCCCCTTCCCCTTAAAGTTGAAGTCCATGCTACTAAAGTTCTTTTTATACGCTAAAGTCTAAAGCTTCCACGTCTTTAATTTCACCAAAGAAATAATGATTTGCCATATTCTACCATAGCCTTATTCTTTCTCTCCTTTGTGTACCCCAACAGTTTTCTTCCTGTGAAGGGAGATGTTATTCGTGACCCATAGCAGAAAGTGGGCTCTGGGTACTGAACACACTGAGAAGGCTGCTCTCACTGTGTATAGGGCAGTACACCTGCCGAGGCCTAAAACATTTCTCTTTCTGGACTGTCATGGTACGTGAAGTCCACCATTAAATCTGTCTCTTTGATCTAAGATGGGTATGTTCCCAAACATACAAAAACAGGATGTAGAGATGGGAATTTGTATCACTGTGTGCCCTGTTGTCCTTCCTACCTTGCTGGATCCCTTGATTCTGGGCAGGGCCAGTTTCATGGACATGTGACCAATACAGCTGCACAGGGCCCCATACTTAGATGGGCCTCATACCTGTTTTAATGCTCTGCTGTTGCTGTCTTGAAATTCTTAATTTTTGAATAAGAGACCCTGAAGTTTAATTTTGCATTGGACCCCAAAATTATGCAGTTGTTCCTGCCTCTGAGGTTGATTCAGCTTCCTATGAATGGACAGAAACAGTTGGTGTGTCCAACTTCCTTTCCATTTTTGTGATTGTCACATTAAACTGTGTAGCAAGATGAATGAGGAGAGGTGACCTAGCTTTGGGGATTTGACTTACGTGTTCTCATTGGAGTGGTAATAGGGAGAATGCCCTTCCTTTGGCCCATTGACCCTCATTGGGAAGACACACAGAGGAAAAAAGTCAGATGAAACAGTCAACATAACAAGTAGGCAGGGCATTGGGGGGCAGGTGTGGCTCAGTCAGTTAAGCGTCTGACTCTTGATTTCAGCTTAGGCCGTGATCTCAGGGTCCTGGGATTAAGCGTCGGGCTCTGTGCTCATCGGGGAGTCTGCTTGAGGATTCTCTCTCTCTCTCTCTCTCTCCATCTGCCCCCCCCCTTGTATTTTTTCTCTCTCTTAAATAAATAAATCTTAAAAAAAAAAAAAGTACGCATGGCATTGGGAAGAATAGTAGCCAGCTAAATTCTGAGTTGCAGAGGTAAGAAGCCACTCAAAGGAGAAAAGGATGATGTAGGCATTCTGATATTTACCAAGTGCTGAGAATTTCATGGTAGGCATGGCCTGCAGAAGGGGGTGTGTCTTCCAGAGAGCTTTGCACTCACCAGGATCTGGTGATGGGCTGGCTAGCTTTCAACGTTTTTTTCTGAGCTCTTGCCATGTACCATGAATGTACTATGTTAAGTACTTTATGTCAGTTATCTCATTTACTCTGCACAATAACCGTAAGAGATAATTAACACTTCTCAGGTTGCAGGTGACAAAAACTCACGTTGAATATGCTTAAATAAAAAAGAGAATGCATTGGCTTATATAATTGAAAAGACCAGGGGATGCTTCAGGCATGGCTAGATCCCTGTATTCGATGTTCTTAAGAATCTATTTTTCTCCAACTCTCAGTTTTGCTTTACTTTCATTAGGTTTATTTGTTAGTTCTCCCAAAGATGGCTACTAACAGCTCAAACCTTACAGCCTATGTATCTTCCATAGTATTCTAGCAAAAGTCCTGAAGTAGGGTTATATTAGATTACATGATGGTCCCTGACCCAGTCTTTGACTGACTAGCCAAGCTTGGAATACGCGTCCACACTTGAAGCCTAATGGCGGGTACAGCTCAAAGAGACACATGGACTGAGTGGGGAGGGGTAGCTCCAAAGGAAAAAGGGGCTGTTATTGGAAGAAGGTGGGATACATGATAGTAGCGACAACAAAAACCTACCTTTATAGGGAGGCACAATTTTCATCTGTTTTTACAGACGGTACTGCTGATGCAGAGATATGTTAACTAATTTGTTGAAGGCCATATAACAATTAGAGGTTTAGATACGAACTGAGGTTTAGACACAAGCTCTTTGACTCTAGAAGTGGAACTCTTGTCTACTATGCTAAGTTGCAAAAGATCTGGGGCAGTGTGGGCTGATTTGGCTGATCACAAATTGACTGTTTTTAGAGGGGAACTGTGGTCAAAAGATTAGAAAATGACTTGAAAATAGAACATCTTTCTGTCTCTGAGAGCAGGTAGGTGGGTAGAATTCTGTGCACCATGCCCATTCCAGGCAATGCTGAGAAGTATTGATGAGAGCATCTTGTAAGGTGAGGGTCATAGCTGAGTGTGCAAACCTTAGAAGTGGCTACACCTTGGACTGTGTGTTGAAAACCCCTGACCAGGGAATCACATGGGGAGTAAATGTGAAAATGTGCTTTCCTGGCGCTTCAGTCTTTTTAAGGGATTGACATGCTCTGATTTCTCTAATTGTTATGGAACCTAAAGAAGCAATGCTAGGAAACCAATGTAAGGGCTGTGGTTCCTACATGTACTTTCTCAACCAATCAAGGAAAACTTGTAATTATCAAAGGAAGTGGGGGGAAGAAAGCAGGGAATGAGCCACATCTCCCACATCCCACTTCTGCTTCTGCCCTCCATTCCCATCCCTTCTTTAGGGTCAGGGGACATGCTCATGTATCTTTGAATTCCTCTAGTAGCATTGCTATGAAAGTATGTGCACATATTCTGCTGTGTCCCTCCTAGAGATCTGATGGAAATTAGCTTTACTACTAAATCTTGGCTGTTGGATTTACTCCACTTATAAGATCTTCATTACTTTGAATGAGTTATTTGGCTTCTCCGACACTCAGCCTCCTCATCTATAAAATGTAATTAACAAATACCCACTGCCCAGGGTTATCCTGAGAATTAAGTAAAATAATTTGAATTAACAATCTCATCCAGAGTCTTTCAATTAGCATGTGCTCAGTAAGTGTTGATTTCTTCTCTCTTGCCCCAGTACAGTGATCTTTCCAGGGCAACACTTCAAACACTGTTGGAAAAAACAGTTACTAAAGTGATTTGCATAGAAATGATGGTTCAGAATCTGACATAAAGGGTTCCTTGCCTCTCCTGAAGTGAATTTTCCAACAAAGGTGACTGTTGATGCCCTTAGGCCAGAGTTTTCTGGGAACGCCCTTGTAGCTAACAACTTGGATTTATTTCCCACGGCCGGCAGGGAGAATGCACAGCATGGACTAAGTGAGTGTTAGAAAACCTTCTAAGATTTGGGCTAATAATAGGTGATTTGGGGGGAGGGGTTTAAACAAAAAGAGATTTTTCTCTGAATTGGATGCTGTCAGGATGCAGAGGTAATTCTGATTAGGTTTCTTAATACATCTTACCTAGAAGGATATAGAACAGGGTAAAACTGAAGTGTGTACAGAAACAGTAAGCAGTAATTCATATTAGCTAGGAGAGGGGAATATTTGAAATTTGGAAGTTTGGATAATGTTCATGTTTTGTCTGTGTTCACACATGATTATGGAACGGTCTTGTTTTTGTCTTGATCCGTCTTGGTCATAGAGTGGCCTTGCCTGATGCTGATGTTTTGTAAAATTGTTAACACGAGAACACTAAGATCTGGCTGTGAGTGCTAGTCCCGCTTCTAGATGATAGGGGCTGCCTTTCTCCTGTGATTGTTTTTAATTATGTATTTTATTTAATATGTTTATAGCATTGACTATGTAGTACCTGACAGGCATTGTTCTGAGAGCTTCACAGACAATGTCCCCCTAATAGTTACTACTTTCATTACCCCCATTTTACAAATGAGGAAACTGAGAATCAGATGAAATAATTTGCTCAAAGTCATAGAGTTCATGGGTGACAGAGCTAGGATTCAACGCCAGGCAATGTGGCTCGTCAGGGCTTCTAAGCTATATCAAGGCAGGCAGGATGGCATTCGTCCTAGAAGGCGGCCATCAGTGTCTTTAAGGGTTTTTTAAAAGCTTTTTTTAAAAAAATTTTTTACTCCTCCTTGAGCCTTCTCATTTCATCATTGATCCCAGATTCTCTGCGTTTATTCAAAAATCTTGATGGAGTACCTACTGCATGGATATTGTGTATGTGTGTGTGACACATGATTCCAAGCCTCCTGTGGGAAGTCTCCCTTCTCTGCTGCACCTGTGTTGAAGAATCTGCACCCTGACACCTGTTTATGCTAAAGCAAGAGATAGGTCATTCTCTGTTTAGTTGTCAGCAAGGGAGATAGTGAGTCTTGAGGGCATATCAAGTAACAGACCTGCTGCCAACACTTTTCTGTGTTGCCAATACCTGAACAAATGGGATGAGATGTTCACATCCCAAAGAGCACTACAACAATTCCAGGTGTTGCTGGAGCAGAGTGGAAGGTGGATTGATTATGTTGGCAGATGATATGCTCACTACTGTTTTGATGTTAGGGTCAGAGACAGTGGAAAGAGGCAGAACAGTCTTCCTATGTGGTCAGTTTATAGACACAGTGATATTTACTTGACACTTCTCTTGGCAGGAGAAAAAGGAATTAAATTTAAGGAATTAAAAGGAATTAAAATTAAGACTCCTCCTGATGCTGTAATGTAAAACCATCAGCAATCTCTGTAGTATTTCTCTATAACAACAACAAAAAAATGCAGACAAAAACCCAAAAAGAAAATGGCAAATGTGTGTGGAAATAGGAAGATGAACTTGGAGCTGGTAAAGACTCTGAATGTTTGCTTTTAGGAGGTGAAATATCTGTGAACAAAAAGCTCACCCTCCTTCTAGGAGTCCATCTACTGGCAATTATGAGGAGGAAGTTCTTCATGTCCCACTTAACTCTCTCCCATGCTATAGTTAATTCACATCTTTGCATGCTTAGTCATGGGACAGAAGCAAAGTTATCTATGGGAATAACTAACAGCCTTGGCATTCAGCTTTTCCTCAACCTTCCAGGAACCTTCAGTTTCTCCTACTAGATCTACTTTCACTGGCTCCCCAACCTGGAACCTCTTCCTCAAAAAATTGGTTTTGCTTTCAGGTCAAATAAAGTCACCTGAAGAAGAGAGGGGGGGAAAAGCCCTGTTTGGATATCAACTGCAAGAAATGCCTTTAGTTCTCAAAGTGGTTTTTAATACCTTGTCCAGAAATAATTACTTAATCCAAAGTAATGAAGGATGTTTGGAATATCAGGCATTAGCTGTTGTTCTTTCTAGAAAAGACTGTCAATCTGATTTTCATAATCCTTTGCATGGTACCAAGAAATTGCATACCTGCTCTATCCCCATAAGAGACGTCCTCTGTGGAGGATTGATAATCATCATTAAGTTGAATAATGCAAATGTAAAGTGCTTATCATAGAATCTGTCTGATGGTTAGTGCTTAATGAAAGGTAGTCAATCATTATAATCTATTAAATTGTTTTTCATATATTTTGGCTATTACCAGTATGGCACAGTGATCTCAAGTAATTGAACCTACAAACTTGAGGCTATGATCTTGTATAGTAAGAGATTCATGTGAGTTTGGCATCTGGGAGTGCCATTTACCCCTCCTCCATCCCAGGGTATCCTGTCCTCATAGGACAATTAGGTATATGTTTGGTCCTTGTGGTGCTTTCTTTAACTGATGTTGGTGATCCAAATTGCTTTTTATTAGTATATGACTTTTGTACCTTATACATTGACAACCTGAGCTAAAATATTGCGTGAACTTGAGCCAGGACAGAAGTTGACAGAGACTTCAGTAATCACATTGGATACACATCAAACATATATGAAACCAGACACTTTTATAGAGAGTTGTGTGGATTCAGGTCAAGTTGTGCCCCAATTCTGACATAATTATCAGGGATGTGAGGTTACCATTGAATTGCTTTGGGGAAAATGAAGCCTCTCTTGTAGCTCTCCTGGTAATTGGAGTTATGTTCCTGAACAAGGCTTTTAGGTCAATGCAGAAGGACAAGATGGGGTTATCTGCAAAATGCAACATGGAACCCTCCTGGGTTAGACTTCTTGATATGGAAAAGGTTCCTTTGGGGTGATTATGCTCCTCATTTAAGGTCCAACCTGAGGGTAAATTAGAGTAGTCCTAGAGGAAGTGTCATTAGGGATGTGGCATGGAAGCACTTACACAATATGTTGGTGACTATAGTAAGAATAATGTAAAAATACAAGTAGAAGAGTGCTAAATCTCCAGTGGTTGTTGTGGCCCCTGCCTTAGCCTGGGTTTCCTAGAAAACAGATGGAAATCTTTTGCATTAACACTTCACTAGGAGAGCATTCACAGGTGAGGAGTGAAGATAAGAAGATATAAATCAGAGAAAGCAGGGTGACAAAGATAAGGTAGAAGATGGTGGAAGAGTAGGGAACTTCGTTTCATCTGGTCCCTTGCATTTGGTTAGATAACTATCAAATCAGTCTGCACACCTATGAATTCAACCCGAGATGTAAGAAAAGAATTGCTGGAATTCTTCAAATAGAAGAGTGACCACTTTTTGAAAGTTAGGGAGTGTGGAGAAGTGAATCTGAAGGGATATACTGTAGAAGAAGGGAGCCTCTGAAAGCCAGCTACTGAAAAGTGATATAACCCCTGAATGCAAAATTGGAACTGTTAGAATTCTGTTCCAGTGAGAGACGTCCCTGCCTGAAAGGAGCTCAGGTGGTGAATCAGGGCAGAATCCTAGGTTGGACAGTGTGGTCTCAGGATCCCCAGGGTCATAGAAAGAATGGGATGCTTGAGCCAGCATAGTTTCCAAGCATTGGCGCTCAGAAACTGGTTATAGTCAGTGAGCCCAGGAGGGGCCTCTCAGCTCATTTCACCATAAACCATGAACTGAGGCACAATGGGGTGACCAGTTTCCATGCAGGAGCCCTGCAAAGGGCAGAAATGCGGTGACCCTCCACTTTCCCCAGGGAGGGGCAGTGTGGGTGTGCACTGCAGAAGTCTGCAGTTTGGCACACACAAAAGTGAAGACTGCTTATCCCTGAAGGTTGACTGAAGAGAGGCTGGGCCACGATCTTTCAGGTCCAGGGCTGGGGCTTGGGGCTTGGCCATTTTTATTTTCATCCTCTAAAGTGGCATGGAAAGCCTTCAGGAGACAAAAGCCACACAGAGCAACCAGAAGCAGCTTATACTGAGCCCAGACCCCCTGGCAAGAGGCAGTGCAATTCTGCCGAGGCAAAGACACCTGAGAATCAGCACAGCATGTCCCTCCCCAGAAGACCAGCTAGAACAAAATGTGATTACCAAGGTTATGGAAACTCCAGAGCTAGGGGAAAATAATAGGTAGATTTTGAGGTTTTTTCTCATGATTTGTTTATCTTTCAGTATGAAATTTTCCTTTTCTTTTTTTCCTTTTCAACTAGCTTATTTTATCAACTCTTTGTTTTTAAGTCTTTTTTTTTAACTTTCATTTTTACATTTACATTTTATAGATATATTCTTCACTTTTGGCTTCCTTTCACTGTATTCTATTTTATTTGTGTGTGTGTGTGTGTATATATATGTATATGTATATATACATATATATATATACATATACATATATTTTGCTTTCTTCACAATTTTGGGATTTAGTATCTTCTAGCGAACAGACCAAAACACACCCAGGACCAAATGGATCACTCTGTTTTGTCCACCTGGGAGATTATATTCTCTCTCCCCACCTATTTCTTTCTTTTTCTTTTTCCTTTCTCTTTTGATTTCTGACCTCCTTGGATTTGTCTAGTGTCTATTTTTCTTGGGTTGTGGTGTTATTTTTATTTTTATTTTTGTTCTTGCATTCTTCTCTGGGCAAAAGGACAAGAAGGAGGAATTTGAAACAAAAGAAAGAATCAGAGGTAATACTTTGCTACAGATCTAATCGATATGGATATAAGTAAAATGTCAGAGCTGGAATTCAGGAAAACAATTATAAAGTTACTAGCTGGGCTTGAAAAAAGCATAAGAGACACTAGAGAATCTTTTAGTGCAGAAATAAAATCTAATCAGGTCAAAATTAAAAATGCTTTAATGGAGATGCAGTCTAAATTGGATGCTCTTACACCTAGGGTAAATGAGGCAGAAGAGAGAGTAAGTGACATAGAAAAGAAGGTGATGGAAAGGAAGGAAGCCGAGGAAAATAGAGACAAACAACAAATGGACCATAAGGGGAGGCTTCAAGAAATCAGTAATACCATAAAGTGAAATAATATTAGGATTATTTGGGTCCCAGAGGAAGAAGAAACAGAGAGAGGGACAGAAGGTATATTTGAGGAAATAACAGCTGAGAACTTCCCTAATTTGGAGAAAGAAACAGGCATTCGAGTCTCATAATCAGTAAAAGTAGATCAACACCATGACACATTTATATAAGAGTGAAGTTTGCAGATTTCAGAGATAAAGAGAAAATCCTGAAAGCAGCTTGAGGAAAGAGGTCCTTAACTTACAAGGGTAGAAACATTAGACTGACAGCAGACCTATCCACAGACATCTGGCAGGACAGAAGGACTGGCATGATATACTTAGGGTGCTAAATGAGAAAAACATGCAGCCAAGAATACATTATCCAGCAAGACTGGATAATCATTCAGAATGGAAGGAGAGATAAAGAGCTTTCAGGACAAACAGAAACTAAAAGAATCTGTGATCACTAAACCAGTCCTGCAAGAAATATTAAAGGGGAACATTTAAGCAAAGACAGAACTCAAAATAACATAGACAAGAAAGAAACAGAGACAATCTTCAGAAGCAGGGACTTTACAGGAAATATAATGGTACTAAATTCATATCTTTCAATAGTTACTCTGAATGTAAATGGGTTAAATGTTCCAATCAAAACACACAGGGTACCAGACTGGATGAAAAAGCAAGATCCACTGATACACTTTCTACAAGAGACTCATTTTAGACCCAAAGACACCTCCAGATTGAACATGAGGGAATGGAAAAGCATTTATCATGCTAATGGACATCAAAAGAAAGATGAGGTAGCAATCCTTTTTCAGACAAATTAGATTTTAAACCAAAGACCCTAGTAAGGGATTAAGGGGGCACTATATGATACTTAAAGGGCCTACCCAACAAGAAGATGTAAAAATTATAAATATTTGTGCTCCTAACTTGGGAGCAGCCAATTATATAATCCAATTAATAACCAAATTAAAGAAACACATTGATAATAATACAATAATAGTAGGGGACTTCAACACCCCACTCACAGCAATGGACAGATCATCTAAGCAGATGATCAACAAAGAAACAAGGGCTTTGAATGACACACTGGACCAGATGGATTTCACAGATATATACAGAGCATTCCATCCTAAAGCAACAATATACTCATTCTTCTCCAGTGCATATGGAACATTCTCCAGAATAGATCACATATTGGGTCATAAATCAGGTTTCAACCAGTACCAAAAGATCATTCCCTGCATATTATTAGACCACAATGCTTTGAAACTAGAACTCAATCACAAGAGGAAATTTGGAAGGAACTCAAACACTTGGAGGTTAAAGAGCATCCTACTATAGACTGAATGGGTCAATCAGGAAATTAAAGAAGAACTTTAAAAATTCATAGAAACTAATGAGAATGAAAGCGCATCAGTTCAAAACCTCTGGGATACAGCAAAGTTGGTCCTAAAAGGGTAGTACATAGCAATACAAGCCTCTCAAAAAATTAGAAAAAATCCCAAGTATACAAGATAACCTCACACCTAAAGGAGCTGGAGAAAGAATAGCAAATAAATCTTAAACCAAGCAGAAGAGAAATAACAAAGATTAGAGCAGAAATCAATAAAATAGAAACCAGAAGAACAGATCAATGAAATTAGAAGTTAGTTCTTTGAAAGAATTAATAAGATTGAAAAACCTCTGGCGTGTCTTATCCAAAAGAAAAGAGAAAAAACTAAAATTAATAAAATCATGAATGAAAGGGGAGATATCACAACCAACACCAAGGAAATACAGAGAATTTTAAGAACATATTATGAGCAATTATATGCCAAAAAATTAGGCAATCTAAAAGAGGTGGATGCATTCCTGAAAACTTAAAAACTACCAGGACTGAAAC
Source organism: Ailuropoda melanoleuca (assembly GCF_002007445.2). Taxonomy (NCBI): domain Eukaryota; kingdom Metazoa; phylum Chordata; class Mammalia; order Carnivora; family Ursidae; genus Ailuropoda; species Ailuropoda melanoleuca. The sequence continues at coordinate 64,043,176 of NC_048223.1, forward strand.
AGGAAGAAATGGAAAACCTGAGCAGATCCATAGCTAGCAAGGAAATTGAAGCAGTAATCAAAAATCTCCCAACAAACAAGAGCCCAGGGCCAGATGTTTTCCCAGGGGAGTTCTACCAAACATTTAAAGAAGAAATAATACCTATCTTTCTGAAGCTATTTCAAAAAACATAGAAATGAAAGGAAAACTTCCAAACTCATTCTATGAGGCCAGCATTACCCTGATCCCAAAATCAGACGAAGACCCCATCAAATAGGAGAATTATAGACCAATATCCCTGATAAACATGGATGCCAAAATACTCAACAAGATTCTAGCCAATAAGATCCAACAGTACCTTAAAAGGATTATCCATCAAACCAGGTGGGATTTATTCCTGGGATTCAAGGGTGGTTCAACGTTCACAAATCAATCGATGTGATACATCACATTAATAAAGTAAAGGATAAGATCCTCTCAAATGATGCAAAAAAAAGCATTTGACAAAATACTGCATTCTTTCTTGATTAAAACTCTTCAGAGTGTAGGGATAGTGAGAATATGCCTCAATTTCATAAAAACCATTTATGAAAAGCCCACAGTGAATATCATTCTCAATGGGGAAAAACTAAGAGCTTTTCCCCTAAAGTCAGGAACACGCCAGGGATGCCCACTCTCACCTGTTGTTCAAATTACTAGAAATCCTAGCCTCAGCAATCAGACAACAACAACAACAACAAATAAAAGGCATTCAAATTGGGAAAGAAGTCAAACTCTCAATCTTCACAGATGACATTTTATTTGGAAAACCAAAAGACTCCACCCCAAAATTGCTGGAACTCATACAGGAATTCAGCAACATGACAGGATATAAAATCAATACACAGAAACCAGTCACATTTCTATACACTAACGAGACAGAAGAAGGAGGAATTAAGGAATCTATGCCATTTACAATTGCACCAAAAACAACACAATACCGAGGAATAAACCTAACCAAAGAGTAAAGGATCCGTACTCTAAAAACTACAGAAGAGCATGAAAGAAATTAAGGAAGACACAAAGAAATGGAAGAACATTCCGTGCTCATGGACTGGGAGAATAAACATTGTTAAAATGTCTACACTGCCCAGAGCTATCTACACATTCAATGAAATCCATATCAAAATACCATCGACATTTTCACAGAGCTCAAACAAACAGTCCTAAAATTTGTATGGAACCAGAAAGACTGAATAGCCAGGGGAATGTTGAAAAGGAAAACCAAAGCTGGAGGAATCACTATGCCAGACTTCAAGCTATATTACAAAGCTGTAATCATCAAGACAGTATGGTACTGGCACAAAAACAGACACATAGATCAATGGAACAGAACAGAGAACCCAGAAATGGAAACTCAACTTTATGGTCAACTAATCTTTGACAAAGCAGGAAAGAATATCCAATGGAAAAAGGACAGTCTCTTCAATAAATGGTGCTGAGAAAATTGGACAGCTACATGTGGAAGAATGAAACTGAACCACTTTCTTACACCATACACAAAGATAAACTCTAAATGGATGAAAGACCTCAATGTGAGACAGGAATCCATCAAAATCTAGAGAACACATGTAGTAATGACTTTGACCTCGGCCACAACAACTTCTTATGAGACACATCTTGAAAAGCAAGGGAAACAAAAGCAAAAATGAAATATTGGGACTTCATCAAGATAAAAAAAATTCTGCGTGACAAAGGAAACAGTCAACAAAATGAAAAGATAACTTACAGAATAGAAGATATTTGCAAATGACATAACAGATAAAGGACCGATATCCAACGTCTATAAAGAACTCAAACTCAACACCCAAAAAACAAATAATCCAGTCAAGAAATGAAGAAGACATGAATAGACATTTCTCCAAAGAAGACATACAAATGTCCAACAGACACATGAAAAAGTGCTCCACATCACTTGCCATCAGGGAAATACAAATCAAAACCACAATGAGGTACCACCTCACACTAGTCAGAATGGCTAAAATTAACAAGACAAGAAACAACAAGTGTTGGTGAGGACTGGAGATAGGGGAACCCTTTTACACTTTTGGTGGGAACGCAAGCTGGTACAGCCACCTTGGAAAACAGTATGGAAGCTCCGCAAGAATTTAAAAATAGAGGTACCACCCAGGAATTACACTACTAAATATTTACCTTGATGCAAATGTAGTGATCCAAAAGGGACACCTGCACCCCAATGTTTATAGGAGCAATGTCCACAATAGCCAAACTGTGGGAAGAGCTGAGATCTCCATTGACAGATGAATGGATAAAGAAGATGTGGTTCATATATACAAAGGAATATTATTCAGCCATCAGAAAGGATGAATAGTTACCACTTACATCGACATGGATGGAACTGGAGAGTATTATGCTGAGTGAAATAAGTCAATTAGAGGGAGACAATTATCATATGGTTTCATTCATATGTGGAATATAAGAAACAGCACAGAGGACCATAGGGGAAGGGAGGTAAAATGGAATGGGAAGTCATCAGAAAGGGAGAAAAACCATGAGAGACTCTTAGCTATAGGAAACAAACTGAGGGTTGCTGGAGGGTTCGTGGGGGAATAGAGTAATTGTGTGATGGGCACTAAGGAGGGCATGTGATGTGATGAGCACTGAGTCTTATATGCAACTGATAAATTTTTGAACTCTATATCTGAAACTAATGATGTACTATAGGTTTGCTAATTGAATTTTAATTAAAAAAACAAAACAAAACAAAGTAAGGTAGTGTATTCCCAAGCTGACCACAATTGTGTAACAAGATGATCAAAGGGTCATGTAGGAAGTGTTTTGGGAGGCCATGGAGATCTCCTGCCTCTCCAATCCAGCCTTTAGAGATAGTGGGCAAAGAAAGAAAAAGAAGCTCATCTTCATCCTGTAGGTCATATTTTTGCTCTCCTGAATATCAACACCTATATGTTTCTGGGTCTCACTGCATGGTTCCAGGAGAGTCTTTTGGCATTTCATACCTCAGGGATGACCAGTGATCCCTAAACTGATGGTTTACAGTATGGGAATGAGCAGTGCACTATTGTAACATGCTCAAGAGATACTGAGGGATCAGGACCAGCTGATTCATCAGTACCTGAAGTCAGTAGCAGGAGAGATGGCAGCAGCAGAGAACTGGGTCCTTGACCAGAGGGAAAATGCAAGCAGATGTTAGTACGGCTCAAGTTAGAGAACATGGCCTAGAGAGTACTAGGGCAATATATTTCCCATCTTCTCTCTCTCTCTCTCTCTTTCCAAAGAAGATCCTTTACTGAAACCTATTTAAAACATTTGTGCTTAATTCAAATAAACCTCAACTCAGTGGAATGGCTGATGTCTGATCTATGTAAGGGCTTCATGGTGAAAAAATACACCCCACCTATGAAGACACCAAAATGGGTTACTAATAAGAATGTGAATGTAATTGAGGGTCTCTGTCCTATCTTCTTCAGGATCTAACTGAGCTCCTCAGATTTGTGTATCTGGCAGATGAAGAAATCCCTATAGGGCCTGGTGTCCTTGGTGTCTGCAATGTAGATTGTGTCCTTACCAATGTAGAAGTCAATCTCGGAGGCTGACTGAAATTCGCCATCTAGGTCAGAGATGACCCTGGTCCACACCAGGTTCTTCATTTTGTGTTTGAAGACTAGGAGCTAACATGGAACTCTTGCTCCGTGAGGTCCAGGAAGTCAGCCAGCTTGTCCATAGGCATGGTGGTGTACAGCTTGAGGAAGCCTGTTCCTGCACTTCATCAGGAAACACCTTCATCTGCTCCAAGGTTTCCTTGTGTAGTTGGGATGCACATTGCCATAGTTGGGCACTACAGGTGACAGGAATTTGGGGCAGGAGTATCTGAAAATTTCCTCATAGACCTGTGGGTCTATATTTCTCCCACAGCAGGAGGTGAATGCTCTTGTCAATTAGCATGGGGTACATAGTGAGGATGATGGCCAGCAGCAAATGCATCTGCTTATTCTACTCTTTAATCATCTCATACTTATATGTGGTCTTCTTTTTTTTTTTTAAGATTTTATGTATTTATTTGACAGAGATAGAGACAGCCAGCAAGAGAGGGAACACAAGCAGGGGGAGTGGGAGAGGAAGAAGCAGGCTCATAGAGGAGGAGCCTGATGTGGGGCTCGATCCCACAATGATGGGATCATGCCCTGAACCGAAGGCAGATGCTTAACCGCTGTGCCACCCAGGCACCCTTATATGTGGTCTTCTGAAACATGCTCTTGGGTCCTCTGGATGTAGAACAGGATGTTGACAAAGATCCGGATAGCATCCTGGTAGCAACACATTATCAAATATGTAAAATTGATCTTATAGTATGTGGTGATCTGACACTCAGGCACACTCAAATACATGTTCTTCTTGCTCAGTTTGATATTCTCCAGCACCTTGACAACCTGGTAGTAAAATCCCAACAGGGAGTGCAGATGCAGAAGACCCACCAGGCTGAAGTAGCCAAGCTTCTTATATAAGGAGTGCTGTCCGTTCTCCCCAGCCACACTCTCAAATTCACCTCCACTTGTGTACCCCTCCAACTGTCAGTTAATGTTGGACTTGTCTACTAAGAAGTGAAGAACATTGAGGACACTGAACATTCCAGATTTTGGAATTAGAACAAAGGAAGTCAATCTCCTCCTCTGACTTCTAGTCAGTCTTTTTTTTTTAAGATTTTATTTATTTGACAGAGAGACAGCCAGCAAGAAGGAACACAGCAAGGGGAGTGGGAGAGGAAGAAGGAGGCTCCCAGTGGAGGAGCCTGACATGGGGTTTGATCCCAGGACTCTGCGACCACGCCCTGAGCCAAAGGCAGACGCTTAATGACTGAGCCACCCAGGTGCCCCAACTTCTTGTCAGTCTTACAGCAGTACTGACTGAAAGACTGAAACTGATAGATGAACTCATTGATGCTATCCCAGAACCACAGGTTGGGTAGTTCAAGGGGAGCAGGACCATCAGCATTAAAAATGTCTTGGAAGAGATTGCAGTAGTTGTAATAGGATTCAGACCCCCTGCTCCAAAGAAGGTCCCTCATTGACATTGGCATATACTTGCCTGAAATATAATTCTTTGTACAAAATCGGGAAGACAGCACTGTTGCTAACCTGTGGAAGAAGGGCTTCAGTTTCAGGCCAGGGTGTATTCTTGAAGAATCTTGAAGAATCAAGTCAGCTTGGTTCAGCTGTTGTCACAGATGTCCATCTTTTCTTCACACTCTGGAGGGTGTTGAAATGAAATGAAAACAAGAAAGTTCACCTTTCAGCTCCTAGGTAGCCAAGAATCAAGAAAGCTTAAGTTTAGAAGAGGTGGTCCAACAATTAAAAGTACTCTGGGCAATGACAATATGTTCCTTATTCAGAACAATGGAATAAAGAAATAGATTGAAGCTATGGAAGTCAAAAAATATTGCTTTTGATGTGGCAGAAAGTTCTGTAAGAGGATGTCACTGTTTGGGAGAAGGGATTGGGACAGTTAATATTTTAATTGCTTTAAGGGAGAGACAATGATAATGGAGTATTTACAATTCTATTAGTATCATATTATTTTTGCAATGTATATGAGAGGAAAAAGACAGAATAGATATCACAAATGGACCTTTTCAGAGAAAGCTAAGATATTTAGGAAGGTAGTTGGGGGTTGTTGAGAAGTTAGTATTGATCCAATGGAAAATTCTGAGTTGAAAGGGGAAATATACTAGGGTTACTAAGAAGAAATACAATGGGTGAAGTTTGTGAATACAAATTAACGGGTTGCCGATTACAAAACATTATGGAAGAAGAAATAAGGAAAGAGACCTGCATGATTTTTGAATTGTGAACCACAAAGTAAAGTAATGTGAGAACACTATGAAAATTAAGAGTAGAGGGGCTTCTGCATAAGGGAGGGACATATCTGACAGCACATTACCAACATTATCATGAGAAAAATGCCCAAATGCAAATGAATAGTCATTAACGATGTTGTCCTGGTGAGAATTCCAGTGAAAGATTTGAGGGCAGTTTATCCACAGATATGAAGACTGAGGTTAAAGGGAAGAACGTGAGTTCTGAGAACAGTTAAATGGAGCCTGTGTGATCATAGGGTTCCTGGGCATATCTCACAGCCTGTTTATTTTTTTTTAACCACTTTTATAGAAATCAGGGTAGATATCAGAAATTTCATGCAGTTGCATACCCATATAGCTTTCCAGTTCTACTTAACAGCATTGCTGCCTGAAGGAACCACAGGACAAGGAAGTGATGGACTCCTCTCCTGGTGTACAGTGAAAGAACAATGAGCATTATGTTGGTTGGTTCATAGATCTTCCCTTGGGAGAATGGTTCAGCTCACCCAAAAGAGAAAGAAAGAGCAGTATAGGAAAGTGTCACAGGATAGTATCTAAATAGGAAATAAAATTCTTTTTATTAATTGTTGGGTACATGTCTAATATTAACACCAGTTCCCCTTCCCAAAGAGGAACTCTCATATAAAACTGAGTTTGGGAACATGGTTGAACTGAGAAGTAGAATGAGACATCTATTCTTTTCCCCTTGACACCGGATGGTTGGGTTGAGCCAGACTAGGTTGGAGCAAGACTGGGTTGGAGCACAGTCTTAATTCATTCCTAGGCGCTGGGCTCTGGGTACTTATCATGTGGACACAGGAAGTAGGAAGAGGAAGTGGAAAGATGGCCCACTGAGCAGGGACAGGAAACAACAGGAGACAGTCTGAGGCCTGGATTCTCTGTGAGGCTCAGCAGCCCACTAGGAAAAACAGATCAGTTGAATGCTATAAGCTCTACCAATTACATTTACAATTAAATTTTCTCTTGTTGGGAGGAGCCATAGGGAAGGATGGATATTTGGAAAAGAACAAGCAATCATACTCCTTCCTTAGATGTGAGCCTGTCTAGAAATTTGAGGTGATAGCCAGGAAAACTGTCCCCACCTCAAAACTCCCCACTTCTGCAGATCAAGGTCCAAGTCATCTATAATTTTCAACATCCTCCACAGTCCATTTTCAGTCTCATCTTCCAAGACATATGACATATCCTCTATCCAGCCTAATTAAACACCTGGACCTTTCTTGAGCACATTCTCCATGTCCATGATTTGTTCATGCCATTCCCTCAGCCTGGAATGTCCTCACTGACACTCTCTGGTTGTAGAAATCTTATCCATTTCTGCAGGCCAATTCAAGTGGCAGCTCTACCATGCAGTTTCACGATTGAGTGGAAGTATCTTATTCCTTCTTTGAAGTCCTGTACCTCTGTGTGTCTAACATGGTTGATCAAATGCCACCTTGTAATACAGTTAAAGGATAGATGCTGGCTTGTTTTCATTCTTCTTTCTATTGCCTCATTGGTGCCTAGGATGGTGTGTAAGATAATGACTGTGGAATAGTAAGAGTTTAGCAAATATTTGCCAACATGAATTTAATTCCAGGGTACCTGATGGCAAATGAGGAGAGGTTACAGAGAAATGGAAGTGACCGGTATTTCTTCTGCTGCTACTTAATATGTTTCACTTCATAACCAGTCATAGTGGAGAAGGTCCTAAAGATGATGAAATTAATGCAGATAATAGGATGGAAGACATATGAGATCCAATTACATTTTTTTCTGAATGTGGAATTTGTTGTTCTCAAAATGGGCAAAAAGTGTGCTCTGCTACAGCTCAGTGTCATTTCACAGCATGACACATCTGCTATAATTGCTTTGGGCACATTTGTTCTGATATTTGGCCTGACATGTGTGTCAAAGACCAAATGATAAAACCAATATGAATTAGTGAGAATAGCCTCAAACTGAAAGGGGAAATGGCACTTAGAACAAAAATGAAACATAAGTAGGATCAATTGGGAAACTAGCTGACAGTTGATCGTTCTGGAGTATATGGGGAGTCAGATCTGCTAAATAACACACTTAGCCCTGAGGACATTTGTTGGCCTGAGAAGAGGTTGGTACTAGAAACCAGGAAGTCTAAGTTCCCTTTTTAGCTCTAATCTTGTTTAGTAATTAGCTTCAGTTGGCTTCCATTTTTCCATTTATGAAATGGCTCTGAGATATTGCAAAGCATCTGTGTCCCAGAGAGTATAGAGCAGACAAAAGACACTCTCTTCCATTTCATGTTCTGAGACCCTCTGGCCTTTAATTCTATTAGAACAATGGCTCATCCAGAGCAATATTTGGGTTCATTTATTGCGAATTTCTTTTCCAAGGTGCAACTGTGTGCCAGTCTCTGCAATATGTTCTAGGAATGGAATAATGCACAAAAAAGACACTTTTGAGGCCAAATAGTATTTGATATGGTTCCAGCCAAGTCCATTTTAGGTATATGACCTTGACCACCATAATTTCCATCTCTAAGCCTGTTTTCTCATCTGTAAATGACATGACAATAGCGTATAAGCCAAAGAATTGTTGTATCATGTAGCATAAAAGTGTGCAAAGCTTTCAGCAGCATGTTGGGCACATAGGAGGCCACTAAGAAATGTAAGCAGTGATGGTGATAATAGTTTGATTGCATCAGAGTGACAGACCATCTGGGAGTTGGAGGGAGGCATATAGACAAATCTGAATCAATCACATGATGACTTTAAAATTTCCCAGATAAACTGTGGTATATTCAGACAATAGGATATTATTTAGTGCTAAAAAGAAATGATCTAGAGAATGATGGCGCCAAGAGGGTGACATAGGTCATTTTTGACTTTGCTCTATCTTACAGAAAGAACTGACAACTAGTCATGAACAAGACACAGCTAGAACATGAAGGTGAAGATGAAGCACCTCCGGTATCACAGAGATCAAGACAGATTGCACTGGAAAGGTGAGAGAAGTGCTACAGGCTGATGGCGTGCCTCTCCCCCAGGCCAACAGTGTCATGTGGAGAGGTCTCTCCTGAGCCTATGGTTCCTCCAGTGGGAAAAGGCAGGGGAGAGGGACATTCCAGCCCCCTCCTAGTGTTTTGGGTCACTTCATGGGAGCCCATACTCTGGCCTCACCCACAAGGAGTCTATGGGGCTCAACCATGGAAAATATGACTATGATAGAGAAGGGGGAGGACTTTCTAAGGACCAATCTGCAGAACCAAGTTGGTGGTACATAATGAACAGAGAACTCAGTGGGGTGTAGGAATTCCCTATTTGGGTCCTCAAACAACAAGTTTTGCTGGCCCTAGAACATGGTTTACACATGCTAGGCTCCATGTACTGCTGTGGAACATGATTCTTGGCCCCATATGAGCAGAAGGACTGGTGAGAAAACCTGGAAGCTATGTAACCTAGTAATGCCCAAGCCAAGAGATGCACAGGTAGAGCTAATGGTATGCAGTACAAAGCCAGTGGTCCTGGTCAGCTAGGAAACTTGGGGCATGGCTTGGCTTAAGACCATATAGAGCCTTCCTGGCTTTAGAGCTCCTTCTTCTTCTGCACCCAGGCAGGGAAACTAATTCATAGCACCACTTATTACTGAATATATCCCTTGGACTTCCTGAACAGGGAACCTAATGAAGACACATGGGAAGCTATGTAGTCTCTTCAACAACTCTCATTATAGTGATATTTGAACAGAGAGCATAGCCGTGGCTTTCCCCATCTGCAGAGCAAAATTGGTAGCCTCACCTGACCAGGAAATTTAATATACATTTTTGCCTGATTCCAGTCCCCAGACAAGCCCCCATGCTGGCTGTGGATCTTATTCTGTTGCCCTGCCAAGACAAGGAAGTTTATTCCCAGCCTCACCTAATATAAGTATAATAATTAGTCCGGATTGTCTAGTAAGACTGACTACAGTTTCCAGGCAACTGCAGAGTCCTTCCTACAACCTTTCATGGGCAGAGAACAGGCAATAGTCCTACCTAGCTATTCTTAACCCCCCAAATCCCTGATCACAAGATCAAACGATTGCCTTGTCCAAAAATAGACCTTAAGAGCAGGCCCCACCTGCCAAAGACCATTTCCAGCAGACATGCCCCCAAACTCAAACTGAGCTGAATGGTAAAGAAATGTCCCTGCCAAAGTGAACCTGTAAGGTCTAGAAGATGAGCTCACTTACTCAAATGCCCAGATATCAATGAAAATAATCAAGAACTACCAAAAAAAAAAAATCAGGTAAATATAACAACCAAAGAAAACCAACAAAACTCCAATAACTGACCCTACAGAAATGAAAATTTATGGCCTTTCAGAAAAAGAATTCACAATAATTCTCTTAAAGATTAGTGAACTACAAGAACACACAAACAACTAAATAAAAATAGGGAAAGAATGCATGAACAAAAAAGTTCAACAAAAAAGTAGAAACCATGAAAACAAACAAATATTCAAGTTAAAAAACACAATTACTTAACTACAAAATTCAGTAGAGAGCTTCAGAAACATACTTGACCATGCAGAAGAAAGAATCAGTGACCTGAAAAATAGGACATTTGAAATGATCCAATCAGAGGAGAAAAAGAAAAGTAAAATAAAAAAGCGCAAAGAAAGTTTAAAGGACCTTTGGAATACAATGAAAACAAACAACATTTGCATTATGGGGATTCCAGAAGAAGAGGAAAGAAAAGCAAGGATGTTAAGCCCCAAATAGGTTGAACCTAAATAGTACTTCACCAGTCTCATTATAATTAAATTGTTAAAAGACAAAGATAAAGATGGAATTCTAAGAGCAGCAAGGAAAAGGAAAGAACATACAAGAGGAAAACCATAAGATGATCAGTGGATTTCTCAACAAAAATGTTTTAGGTTAGGATAGAATGAGATGACATATTCAAAATATCGAAAGAAAAAATGTCCACCAAAGATTATATACCCAGTAAAGCTAAATGAAGGAAGGATAAAGACTTTCCTGAACAAACAAAAACTGGGGGAATTCATTACCAGTAGACCTGCCTTATAAGGAATTCTAAAAGAAGTTCTTTGAGTGAAAGTAAAAGGACATCAATTAACATCATAAAAATATAAGAAGGTAGTATAAAACTCACCCATAATGGTAAATACACAAAAGTTAGATTCTGTAATGTGGTAATGATGGTGCATAATTCACTTACAACTCTAGTTTAAAAGTTAAAAAGCAAACAGTAAAAATATCTATAACTACAATAGTCTGTTATTACACAATGAAAATATGTAAATTGTAATCTCTATAATCTAAAATGCAAGGAGGAAGAGAAGTAAAAGTGTAAAGTTTAGGAATTCTATTGAATTTTTTATTAGCTTGAAATAGGGTGTTACATTTTAAGGTATTTTATGTAATCCTCATAATAACCACAAGGGAAAAACTTGTAGCAATTACACAAAAGAACATGGTAAAGAAGTCAAAGCATACTGATACCAAAAGATATCAAAACACATACACAAAGACAGCAGGATAAGACACAAGGAAAAATGAATCTACAAAACAACTGAAAACAATTAACAAAATAATACTTGTTAGTCCTTACTTATTAATAATTACATTAAATAGAAGCATATTAAATTCTCCAATCAAAAAGTACAGAATGGCCGAATGGATTAAAAAAAAAAGATCCAGTGATATGATGCCTCTAAGAGACTCACTTTAGTCTTAAATACACACATAGTCTGAGAGTGAAGGGATGGAAAAAGATATGTGGAGAAAATGGTAACCAAAAACTAAAAAAAAAAAAAAAAAAAAAAAAAAAAAAAAAAAAGAAGAAGAAGAAAATGAAAAGGAAGGAAAAAAGGAAGGGAGGGAGGGAGACAGGAAAGGGAGAGGGAAGAAAGAGAGGAAGAAAAAAGGAAAAAAGCCTGGGTGCAATACTTATGTCAGACAAAATAAACTTTCGACTAAAGATGGTAAAAAGAGACAAAGAAGGTCCCTATATAACGATAAAGGGGTCAACTCACGAAGAAGATAGTTGACTGAACAACACTATAGACCAAATGGTACTATCAGTTATATATAAAACATTCTATTCAACAAAAGCAGAACACATATTCTTCTCCCGCACATATGGAATGACAAGTCTTAGCAAATTCAAGAATATTGAAATCATACCAAGTATATTTTCTGATCACAATAGTATGAAACTAGAAATCAAAAAGAAGAGAAAAACTGGAAAATTCATGAATTTGTGGAAAGTAAACAACACATGAATCAAAGAAGAAATTAAAGGGGAAATTAAAAAGTGTATTGAGAAACAAAAACGGAAACAGAACATACTAAAACATATGGGACGCAGCTAAAGCCATTCTAAGAGGAAAGTAGATAGCAGTAAATGTCTACATTAAGAAGAAAGATGCCAAATAAAAACTTTATGCTAGAATCAGAAACAAATAACAAATTAAGCTCATAGTTAGCAGAAGAAAGGAAATAAATACTAAAGGAGAAATAAAGGAAACAGAGAACAGGAAAACAATAGAAAGATCTATCAAACTAAGAGTTGTTTCCTTGAAAAGATAGACAAAATTGACAAATGTTTAGCTAGACTAACCAAGGAAAAAAAGAGGGGGGCAAATCAACAAAACTGTATATGAAAAAGGAAACATTACGATTGATACCACAGAAATACAAATGATCACAAGAGGCTACTATGAATAACTATACACCAAGAAACTGGACAACCTAGAAGAAATGGGAAAAAACTTAGAAACATACAATCTAAAAGGACTAAATCAGGAAAAAATAGAAAGTCTGTAGAGACCAATTTCTGATAGATTCAATCAGCTGTCAAAAATCACCCAACTAAGAAAAGCCCAGGACCAAATGGCTTCAATGGTGAATTCTACCAAACATGTAAAAAGTAATGCCAATCCTTCCCAAACTCCAAAAAAAAAAAAAAATTGTACAGGATGGAGCACTCCCAAACTCATGTTATAAGTCCAGCATTCACCTGATAACAAAGCCAGAAAAAGATACCACTAGAAGGGAAAACTATAGGTCAATACTCCTGATGAATATAAATGTAAAAATTCTCAATTAAATACTACTAAGTCAAATTTAGCAGCACAGGGCACGTGGGTGGCTCAGTTGGTTAAGTGTCTGCCTTCAGTGCAGGTCATGATCCTGGAGGCCTAGGATCAAGCCCCACATCAGGCAACCCGCTCAGCAGGGAGTCTGCTTCTCCCTCTGCCCCTACACCTTCTCATGTTCTCTCTCTCTCTCTCTCTCTCTCTCACTCTCTCTCAAATAAATAAAGTCTTTAAAAAAATGTTCATTTGCCATGATGAAGTGGTATTTATTCCTGGGATGCAAGGGTGGTTCAACATCTACAAATGAATGTGATATATCACATTAACAGGGATAAAGAACAGAGTCATATAATCATCTCAACAGATGTAGAAAAAGCATCTGACATAATTCAACATGTGTTCATGGTAAAAATACTAGCAAATTAAGTATAGAAGGAGTGTATCTCAACATAATAAAGGTCATATGTGACAAGTCCATAGCTAACATCATACTCAATGGAGAAAGGTTGAAAACTTTTCTTTTAAGATTAGGAACAATATAAGGGTGCCTACTCTTACCATTTCTATTCAACATGGTGATGGAAGTCCTAGCCAAAGCAATCAGGCAAGAAAAAGAGACAAAAGACATTATAATTGGAAAGCAGAAGTAAAATTATCTCTATTTGCAAATGACTTAATTTTATATAAAGAAAATCCTAAAGATTTCATCAAAAACCCTGTTAGATATAATCAACAAATTCACTGAAGTTGTAAGATATAAAACTAACAAACAAAAATCAGTAGAATTTCTGTATGTCAACAATGGATTATTTGATTAAATGAAGGAATGAATCTCATTTACAATAGCATAAAAAACAATAAAAATATTTAGGAATATCTAACCAAGGAAGTGGAAAAGCTCTACTCTGAAAACTGTAAGATATTGATGAAAATAACAGAAGGAACAACAAATAAATGGAAAGGTATCCTGTGTTCATGGACTGGAAGAATTAATATTGTTAAAATGTCAATACTACCAAAAGTCATCTATAGATTTAATGAAATCCCTATCAAGCTCCCAATGGCATTTTGTACAGAAGTAGCACAAACAATTCTAAAACTTATATGGAACAACAAAAGATCCTGAATTGCCAAAGCATTTCTGAGAAAAAAACAAAGCAGGAGGCATCATGTTTCACACTTGTTTTCAAGTTACACTATAAAGCTATTGTAATAAAAACAGTACAGTCCTGGCAAGAAACAGAAACAATAGACCAATGGAACAGAATTGAGAGCCCACAAACAAACCCAAGTACAGACCTTCCTCTACTTACCAGGGGGATAAATTCCAATAAACCCATCATAAGTTGAAAATATCATGTCAAAAATGCATTTAATATGCCCAACCTGCTTAGCCTAGCCTACCTTAAACATCCTCCAAACAATCTTAGTCTAGAGTTGGGCAAAATCATCTAACACAAAGGCTATTTCATAATAAAGTGTTGAATATCTCATGTAATTTGTTGAATACTGTACTGATAGTGAAAAACAGAATGGATGTATGGGCACACAATGGTTTTAAGTGTATCAGATGTTTACTCTTAGGATCATATGGCTACTGGGAGCTGCACTCATGGCCACTTCCCAGCATCACAAGACAGTATCTTTTTGCACATCATTAGCCCAGGAAAAAAAAATCAAAATTCAAAGTATGGGTTCTACTGAATATGTATCACTTATGCACTATCATAAAGTCAAAAAGTTGTAAGGCAAACCATCATAAGTTGGGGTCCAACTGTATGCATGGTCAACTAATATTTGATGGGGGAGCCAAGAATACACAATGGTGAAAAGATAGTCTCTTTCATAAATGATGCCTGTAATTGGGTATTCACATGTAAAAGAGTGAAACTAGCCTGCTGTTTTACAGCACTCACAATAATTAACTTAAAATGGATTAAAGACTTACATATAAATCCTGAAACCATGACTGTTCTAGAAGAAAATATAGGAAAAAAAGTCTCTTTAACATGGGTATTGGCAATGATTTTTTTCAATATGATATCTAAAGCACAAGGAACAAAAGCACAAGAAGTGTGACTACATCAGGCTAACAAGCTTCTGCACAGCAAAAGAAACAATCAACAAAGTGAAAAGACAACCGGCGCCGGCAGCTTCTCCTCCTGCAGAGGGAGGGGCAGAGGGAGAGGTGGGGAGAGAACCCTCAAGTAGACTCCCTGCTGAGTGCAGAGCCGGAATGGGGAAAAATATTTACAAACCATATATCTGATGAGGGGTTCATATCCAAAATGCATTAAAAATTATACGACTCAATAGCAAAAAACAAAAACCTCAAATAACCCAATTGAAAAACTGGTAATGGACTTGAATAGACAGTTTTCCAAAGAAGATATATGAATGACCAGTAAGTATATAAAAAGTTGCTCAACATCACTATTCATTAGGGAAATACAAATTCAAACCACAATGAGGTATCACCTCATGCCTGTTAGAATGGCCATAATAAAAAAGATAAGAGATAACAAATGTGGCAAGGATGTGGGTGAAAGGGAACTCCTATGCACTGTTAGTGGGATTGGTACAGCCACCATAAAACAAAGTATGGAGGATCTTCAAACAATTAAAAATGGAACTACCATACAATCCAAAAATTGCACTTCTAGACTATATCTAAAGGAAATGAAAACACTAATTTGAAAAGATATCTGCACCCCCCCTGGTGATAGCAGGACTATTTACAATAACGAAGATATGGAAACAACCTAAGTGTCCATCAACAAATGAATGGATAAAGAAGTTGTGGTGTATATACAGAAGGGTAGTTATATATATAAAAATATAATTAATACTGTACATACACATTTTGGGATAATATTCAACCATGCAGAAGAAGGAAATCCTGCCATTTTAGACAACATGGATGGACCTTGAGGGCACTATGCTAAGTAAAATAAGTCAGAGAAAGACAAATACTGTATAATTTCACCTACACACAGAATCTAAAACAAGACAAAACAAAGCAAAACAAACCCACAAAACCCCCCACCAAACTCAATGAAAAAGAAATCAGATTTGTGATTACCAGATCTAGGATAGGATGCTGGGAGGGGGAATTGGAGGAAAGTGGTTAAAAGGTACAAACTTCCACTTATAAGATAAATAGGTACTATGGATGTAATGTTCAACATAACTATAGTTGCACTGCTGTATGATATATATGAATGCTGTTGAGAATAAATCCTAACAACTCTCATTTTTAAGAAAAGAGCTAGCAAGCTACAAATATACATGGAGAAACCTTGTATGTGTATTACTAATTGAAAAAGGCTAATCTGAAAAGGCTACATACTGTATGACTCCAACTATATGACTTTCTGGAAAAGGCAAAACTAGGAAGACGATAAGACAGTGGTTGCCGGGGGTTGGGAGAAGCAGAGAGGGATAAATAGGCAGAGCACAGAGGACTTTTAGGACAGTAAAAATACCTTGTATGATATTATAATGATGGACATACATCATTATACATTTGTCCAAACCCACAGAATGTACAACATGAGTGAATACTAAGATAATCTATGGACCTTCGGTGATCATGAATGTCAAGGTAGTTTCATCCTTGGTAACAAATGTACCATTCTGGTAAGTGGTACTGATAACAGGGGAGGTTATTCACATGTAGGGGCAGAGGGTGTATAGGAAATCTCTCTACCTTCCTCTCAATTTGTGAACCTAAAACTACTCTAAAAAATAAAGTTCAAAAAAAATACCAAAGCCCTGAATATAATCCTTTTCTTGGGTTTGGTGGCTTAGAAATTCCAAACATTTCTAGTCTTGGCAGGTCCTTGCAGCTGCTCTGTACAATGTTCCTGAGTTCCAGGATTCAGTGTTTTAGTGTTGTCTCCAGCTTCTGCTACTGGAACTCAGAAACTCTGAGTAGACATGACCATGGTTCATGACAGTTTCCCATCCTAGGGAAGGTGAAAGAAGGGTAGAGAAATAAGTGGGGGAAGCCCATGGAGAACACTTGTTTTCTGTTTCCAGCTCCCCCATGGTGTCATTTTGTGTATTTAATAATAATAAATTGCCAGGAGTGACAGAAATTGAAATTCAGAAAGAATAAGTGACTTGCCCAAGGTTATTCACTATTGCCAAGATTAGGACCAAACCTGTTTCTTGTCTCCATTGTGGTGCCTTTCACTGAGCTAGTTGCATGGTGAACAATGGAAAAGGAGCAAGGAGAGTTTGGTGACCTTAAATCTCTATTTCTCTTGATGTGTTCTTGTCATTGAGTTCAAATAAATTCTGAGTTTTACTCTGCATAGTATCCAAAATGGTATGGTCCTACTCTGCATTCTAGAGGAACAGCTCCAGTCTCCTTCTGCCAAAGCACCTGTGCTTTTCTTTAATGGGACAGCAGTGTGTTAAGATGGGCCCTTCTTCCAGGCCCAAGGAATGACCCATGATATTACAAAAGCCAATCACAATAATCTTGATGGCTGTCTTATTTGTGGCCAGTAAAAGATCGATATATCTATTGGAGAATTGTAGGAAAGACCTTCCTCTGTGACAAGAAAAGGCTTTTAATCAAATTCTTTCTTATGCCCCAAGCAATGGAGATTCAAGGAAACTCCCTTTTACTTCCTGCCTTTGGATATTTTCATGATGATGTTATGCTGTGGCCATGAGACATCTTGTGACCATGAGACAATAACCAAGAGAATTGGAAAGAAGTCACTGAGCTGTTGAATTGCTCAATTCTGGAGCTTTCTACCTTCAGACTTATTTTTACATGAAGTAGTAAGACCACTAATTGTTTAAAAAATTCTACCACTTAGAGTCAAAAGCATTCTAGCTGATTTTGAAAGCCTCCTGTAGAAAAGAACTAGACCTTGAAAGATAGTAAGATTTAGGCAGGCAGAAAGGAGGTGGAAGGATCTTATATTGGAGGATAAGTAAAGGCAAAAGAATGGGAACTAGCCTGGCCAATGTGGTTTGGGGGGTGGGGGAAGGAGTCTCCATGTTGCTATGGAGAATGTCAACTAAAATAATTGTACCTTTCTCTGAACTCATACTATTTACTCTTAGTGTGTGTATATGGATTTGCAAATGTTTATTTGCTTGCAGATTTTTGTCAATAAGTGGAGAAAAGTAGTTGACTCACATGTCAGAGATATGAGAGGATGGTACAATCTTTTCCCAGCTCTTTGTCCCCTGGCCAAGTCCTATAAACTTGTATTGGAGTCTTCTGGAGGGTGGCTGAAGGGAGAAGCCAAAGAAACTTCTCAGAGTTTTCTCTGAGACTGGCCAACAGCACTGCTATAGTTGCCAGGTACTAGACTCTGCAGAGCTGAGGCAATGTTGACCCCGTGGAGGACAGCATTAGCCAGCTCTGGGGCATCAGGGGAAGCATTCTAGACCCCATCAACCTACCCTGGGGGTCACGGGCAGCTGTGCAGGGTGAGGTGCTGCTTCCAAGAAACTTCTGAGCTACCACAATACAGACAGGAGCAAAGAGAGAAAGCTGACACCAACCACCTATGAATTCACTTGAGACAGCCCCTGAGACACCACAGAAGACTTTGAGGGGAATAGTCCTTCACTAATCAGGGGACCTAATTCTGTCAAATTGCAGTCATGACAGTTAATGTGGCTCTATTCAAATCCCCTAGCAAGTGAGGCTATGTCTCTTATGATTCAGTGCTATTGATTCTTTGGGCTGGATGATTCTTTGTTGTAAGAGCTGTCCTGTGCATTGTGGAATGTGTAGCAACATCCCTGGCCTCTATCTTCTAGATGCCAGTTATGTATCTTTCTCCTGAGCTGTGACAATTAAAAGTGTCTCCAGACATTTTGAGAACCACTGGTCTAGAGAAATATGGGAAGAGTGTCGTGTGTGTATATGTGTGTGTGTGTGTGTGTGTGTGTAGTAGAGAAAAAGAAATATATGTCATTTATATATATTGATCATTTATATTTCTACTTTCTCACTTTAAAAAAGCTTCAGTGAACATATCCTTAGTCTTTATGAATATCTTCATTTTCTTGGAATAAATTCCTAGACATGGAGTTGCTTGGTGAAAGAGTGGCAGCTTTAAAGTAACTCTAAGGACTAAACAGCCTCCAGAAAGACTTTTCCAATTTAGATTCATATCAAATTTGACGCTTTTTAATCTTTACAGAGTTTAATACCTAGTTTTGCACATGGTAGGTACTCAATAAATACTTGGTAGTTAGTTGATTGATTGTTGCTTATGAGTTTCCATTGTTCTTTTTTCCAATAAATATCTGGACATGTTGGTATATGTCACTTCACAACAATTTCTGTGTGGGCTGGATCTGCAGAAGATACTTGTTATTACGTATATTAAAATATAGTATTATATTATATAGTCTATATTCCTATAGACTGAAAGTATGGTCCCTGACCCTGTGGTCCCCACCTAGGAACTTGTTGGTTATTCAAATTCTCTGGTCCCACCTGGTCTTATTCTGTGTTTTAAAATCTTTCTACATGATTCTCTGAAAGCTAAAATTTGAGAACCACTGCAATAGACAATAAAAATCAAAAAACACTGTTCTCATCAGCATGTAAATTGCTATTCCCTAGACATTCCCTCTATAATGGCTTGTCCCTGATGGGAGTTGGCCAGCCTGCCCTTTGTTCATCAGAGATTTTAAGCCTTCACAACCTAAATGTGTGTAAAGCTATCTCACTCTATCTGGTTCCCTGGTTGGTCCCTTAAAGCCTCTGCCCATGCCAATACCTTACACTAAGGCTCAGCTCAGCCTGACTAATGGCCCATGGCCTGTGAGCCAACGGCTGGGATGGTGAAATGAAGAATGCTGCTTGCATGTTCAACCTCATTTGTTAGATTGCTCGTTAGATAGATAATGCCCTATCTTGGCCAGATATGAAGTCCACTGTGAGTGGTGGCCATCTGTTCTGAGATGGATTCTTTTGATCTAATCAGAGATTGCAGGCCTCTAGCAGGCACTTCTGCCAGAGAGAAAAACAGCAATTTCCCTAGGGTTGAACCACATGGGTGGCTGTGAGCAGAGTAGAGGAGAAGGTGGGAGACTGGATACACCTTTGAAGGCTAAGTCAGCTATTTCTCCACAAGGGACAACTTCAGGGTACACAGATGCTTTTCAAACTGTAGAAGACAGAAAGTCAGAAGGTCAATTTGGAAGGGAACAGCTGCAGTTGGCAGGGACTTTGGTGCCTGAACTCACATCTGGTTCTTCTCCTCCCCTGTGGGTCAGAAATGAGCTCTGTACTAACAACTCCTGACATCTGTAATTCTTGGTGTTTGCAGGATTGTTTGTGCTGTTTTCTAATTAGACTACAGCATCTCTTAAAGGCAGGGACTGTGCCTCTCACCACACGCTCAATCTCACTTATAATGGGGATTTTTAAATGGAACTGACAGCACTTTAAATGCTCTTGCACTAAGGTACCTCATGTTCAGGCTTCCTAGGGAACACTGGGCGATACTTCCTATAAGACACATACTTTTGAGAAGCTAATTATATAAGGGATTGAAAACCAATGTAAAACAACCAGTCAAAACTCTTCGCTGGGGCAGTTCTAGGCAGTTCTAGGCACTACTTTGTAACTGATAATTTTTTTTTAAAGATTTTTTATTATTTATTTGACAGAGATAGAGACAGCCAGCGAGAGAGGGAACACAAGCAGGGGGAATGGGAGAGGAAGAAGCAGGCTCACAGCAGAGGAGCCTGATGTGGGGCTCGATCCCACAACGCCGGGATCACGCCCTGAGCCGAAGGCAGACGCTTAACCGCTGTGCCACCCAGGCGCCCCAATAACTGATAATTTTTTAAATGATGAAATGCATCATTATTCATGTCTGATGTCTCTATCCCAGGTCAAAAGCTGCCCATTTGGTGACCAGTTCAGACATTCAGTAGGTCAAGGAGATGGGACTAAATTCTTAACAAGCCAGGAAGTTCTACCTCCCTTCTGCAGGGCAGCAACTAGTGAAATTAATCCCTTTTTATTTAAGCAGACTAGTCAGTGAATAAAGCAGCCAGTCTAAGGAAATGGGTGCTGGGGTTACAGCAGTAAGAGCTGAAGTGGGAGTCAGAATAAAATGCTCACAGCAGAACACATTTGCATGACCAGATACCTCTGTAGCAGTGAACGACACAGCGTGGCATGAACGGGATGCATGAGAATGAAGAGAAATCCCAAGTGTTCTTGATGACCCTAACATGAGTGGAATGGGACGAACTGTCCAGGTTTTAACACTGAAAGTCCTGTGTCCCTAGAAGTCCCCCAGTTCCTGGCAAACCAAGATGATTAATCACTTTACTTGGTTTTTTAATGTCTTGACTCACATTCTTTCCACAGTGGCCCTTTAGAGATGTTGGAATTCTTCATGAGATATGCTTTAGGCAGTCCTGGAAACTAAGAGCCAAATCAGCTATTTAGATCTGAACTTTTCTTGTCCCTATGAAATGTGTGCTTGGTGTTTATAGATTTTATATGTTTTTTTCCCCACCTTTCGGATCTATAGCAGGAAAGCAGCAAGTATGGCAGTCCTAAAGTGGGGCAGCTGCTCATGTTGGAAGTAGATTCTTTCTCAGCAACGGAGGCCAGACTTCCCCAGATCTTTTGAGGCTTCTCCAGGTGCCTGTCCATAACCTCTGGAGTTCCAGCAGGCGGAGTTATGGTGAAGTAAGCTTTCACAGTGGGAGTGGGTAATGGAATTATAATACTGCAAGAAGTTTCAGGGTCTTTCTCATTCAGTTACTTGGTTTATCACCTCTCTCATTCCTAAGACTCTGGTCAGGCATGTTTCCCTTTAGGAGTTTATCAATATATTGAAAAGCACTTAGTTTCAGAATAGTTGAAAATAGAATAGTAGAATGTATTGAGAACATAGTTTCTAGAGTAGGACTTCCTGGGTTTTAATCCCAATTCTTCTCTTTCAATAGTATGACTTTGGGCAGGTTACTAAAACTCTAAACTTAGTTTCCTTACCTATAAAATAGGGATAGGGTCTTTTTCATAAAACTAGTGTCTTTTTCATAAAATTGCTGTGAGAATAAAATGAGTTAATATAGATATATAAGGTGATGTTTTAATTTAAAAATTTTAATTTGATTTTTCCTGCTTTACTGAAATAAAATTGATATATAACATTGTGTAATTTTAAGGTATTCAATGTATTGATTTGATGCAATTATATATTGCAAAATAAGTAGCACCAAGTATTAGCTAACACCTCCATTATGTCACATAGAACATTTAAGTTGGAACTTTTAAGATTTAGAACATTTAAGATTTACTGTCATAGCAAGTTTTGAGTATGTAATACAGTATTATTAACTATAATCATTATGCTGTACATTAGATTCTCTAGAAGTTATTCATCTTATAACTAGAAATTTGTATCTGTAGTTTAAGCCCTGACAGTTTTTTCTTTTTTTGTAATTCAAGTGTCTGACTTAAGCTTTGATTGCTGAGGCATCCACTTCAAAGAGACATCTACTTCAAAGACAGCTATCTCAAACACATTGCCAGTCATATGACTAGATAAAGAGGCAGGCTGTGCCATGTCCCACCTGCCAACCAGACTCCCGTGTTTTAGTGATTTTGGTAATCGACCATTTGGGTTGCTTGTTTTTCTCTCTTTCCACACTTTCAATTCCCATTCTGTGTTTTAAATTCACCAGTAAAGAGTATGCCCTTAAAACCTAGACCTCTACACTCAAACCTAATAAAACCAGAATCCCAGATCCACACCACAACCTCTTTCTCTACCTGCATCCTTGCTGTGTGGCCCTAGGTATGCCATGCGCTTTCCAGGACTTGTGAGTAATAAGCTTTTTTTTTTTTTTTTTTTCCCTCTCCCAGTGTTTCCTAATGATTACATAGGGCATCTTACAATCATAATAAGAACCATGAGGGCCAGTCCAGCCACAACATTGGTTATTGATAGATTTAGACTGGCACAAAACAGTAGTACCCTTTGACCAATATCTCCCTGTTTCTCCTACTTCCCATCCCTGGTAACCATCACTCTATTCTCTGTTTCTATGAGTTTGGCTTTTTCAGATTCCACGTAAGTGATATCCCACAGTATTACTGTTTCAGTTAACATAATGTCGTCGAGGTCCATCCACTTTGTCGCAAATGGCAGGATTTCCTTCATTCTCATGGATGAATATTATTTCATTGTGTGTGTGTGTGTACCACAGCTTATTTATTGTCCATTATGGACAGTGAAGTTGTTTTTATATCTTGGTTGCTGTGAATAATGCTGCAGTAAACATAGGATACACATAGCTCTTTGAGATCCTGTTTTCATTTCCTTTGAGTATATACCAGAAGTAGGATCATTGGAACATATGTAGCTGTATTTTCAATTATTTGAGGAACTTCCATACTGTGTTCCATAGTAGCTGTACCAATTTAAATCCTACCAATAGCACATAACACAAGGGTTCCCTTTTTCCACATCTTCACCAACACTTGTTATCTCTTGTCTTTTCAACAATAGCCATTCTAACAGGTATGAGGTGATATATCACTGTGGTTTTCTTTTATATATATATTATAAGCTTTAAAATATATAACAAATACTTATATATTACATACATTTATATATTAGAATATAATACACATATAAATCTCATGGCCCAAATATAAAACCAACCTAACCCCCCAAAATCATGATTTTGTGTTGTTGATGGAGTCTAAGAAAAGAAGATCCACTTGACCTTAACATTGGAACAATCCCCTCTACAGATCTCAACATAACACCTGCTTCTTAGGGAATAATATTTACACTATCTTTGTACTTTAAATACTGTTTGTTTACTGGCTTTCCATGATCAGAATTAACTTACTGACAAAGCATGGAGGACAAATTTACTAAAGAGAATGTGCTGTAAATTTGACAAGGTAAAAGAAGTGGTATAGCTGAGAGAGGGTGGGCAACAGAAGAGAGAGAAGATGTGGAGGGAAGTAAGGAGTATTAGTTACCTGTCTTACATGGTAAGAAACTCAGAATTACTACCTGCAATTAGTGGGTCAGTAAATAGAGACTGAGTGATATGTAAAATCCTAAGGTTAACCATGAGAAGAAATAAAAATAAACACCTATCAATGATTTGGAGGTAGGAGAAGGGGGTTGATAAGTGAATAAGTAATTCAGCTATCACAGCTGAAAGCCTGTAGTTTTTAAAACTGCCAAATGAAGCCGTGGATGGAGCATATCATTGTGGTATTCATTTGCATTTCCCTGATGATTAGTGAGGTTGACCATCTTTTCATGTCCCTATTGGCCATTTGTATGTCTTCTTTGGAAATATTTCTATTTAGTTCTTTCACCCATTTTTAAATCAGATTGGTATTTTTGCTTTTGAATGAATTCATTATACATTTTGAATATTAACCCTTTATTAGATATATATTTAACATTTGCAAATCATTTTTCTCCCATTCTGTAAGTTACCCTTTTCACTTTGTCAATTGTTTCTTTTGCTATGCAGAAGTTTGATGTAGTCCCACTTACTAATTTTTGCTTTTGTTGCTTGTATTTTTACTGTCACATCAAAAAAAAAAATCACTGCCAAAATCAATGTCAAGGAGAGTTTTCCTATGTTTTATTGTAGGAATTTTATGGTTTCAAGTCTCAATCTTTAATTCATTTCAAGTAAATTTTTGTGAATGGTATAAGATAGAGGTCCAATTTCATTTTTCTGAATGTGGTTATCCAGTGTTCTCAGCATCCTTTATTAAAGAGACTATCTTTTCCCCACTGAGTATTCACAGCTCTTTTGACAAATATTAGTTGACCATATATGCTAGGGCTCACTTCTGGACTTGTTCTCCTGTTCTATTGGTCTATGTGCCTATATTTTATTATTTTAATTACTATGAAGAGCTTTGTAGTGTAGTTTGAAATCAGGAAATGTAATACCTCCAGCTTTGCTTTTCTTTCTCAGGATTCCTCTATTAAGGGATTTTCATGTTTTGTTTTGAAACAAATTTTAGAACAGTTTTTTTTCCTATTTCTTTGAAAAATGCCATTGGAATTTTGATAGGGACTGCATTAAATCTATAAATAGTTTGGGTAGTATGACTATTTTAATAATATTAATTCTTGAGGAAACTCCACTCTGGAAAACAGTGTGGAGGTTCCTCAAGAAATTAAAAATAGAGCTACCCTATGAACCAGCAATTGCACTAGTAAGTAATTACCACAAAGATACAAATGTAATGATCTGAAGGGGCACCTGCACCCCAAAGTTTATAGCAGCAATGTCCACAATAGCCAAACTGTGGAAAGAGCTGAGATCTCCACTGACAGATGGAATATTATTCAGTCATTAGAAAGGATGAATAGTTACCATTTACAATGATGTGGATGGAACTGGAGGGTATTATGCTGAGTGAAATAAGTCAATCAGAGAAAGACAATTATCATATGGTTTCNGAACACCTGAAACTAATGAGGTACTCTACGTTGGCTAATTGAATTTCAATAAAAAAAGAAAAAAATTAATACTAATTCTTCCAATCCATGAGCACAGAATAATTCTCCATTTGTTGCATTTTCTTTAATTTCTTTCGTTAAAGTTCTATGGCTTTCAGTTTCCATATCTTTCACTGCCTTGGTTTAATTTATTCCTAAATAGGCCATTGGTTTGATGCTACTATGAATGGAGATTATTTTATTTCTTTTTCAGATGTTTCATTGTTAGTGTGTAGAAATGATTTCTGTATGTTGATTTTATATCCTTCAACTTTACTGATTTCATAGTTCTAACACTGTTTTGCTTAAGTCTTTATAGATATTCTAAATATAAGATCATATCATTTGCAAATAAAAACAATTTTACTTCTTCCTCTTTGGATGTTTTTCTTTTTCTTACCTGATTGCTCGGACTAGGACTTCTGAAACCATGTTGAATAAAAGTGGCATCCTTGTCTTGTTCCTGATCTTAGAAGAAAAGCTTTCAATCTTTCACCACTGAGTATGATGTTAGCTATGGGTTTTATCATATATGGCCTTTGTTGAGATACATTCCTTCTATACCTGTTGATTTTTTTTTAATCATGAAAGGATGCTGAATTTTGTCAAATCACTTTTTCTACATCTATTGAGGTGAGCATATGATTGCTACCTTTCATCCTATTGATGTGGTGTATCACACTGATTTAGGGATTCTGAAACATCTTTATATCCCAGGGATAAATCCTGCTGTTCATGGTTTATAATCTTTTTAATGTGCTATTTAATTCAGTTTGCTAATATTTTGTTGAGAATTTCTATATCTGTATTCATCAGGGATGTTGGTCCACAGTTTTCCTAGTGTCTTTATCTCGATTTGGTATCAGGGTAATGCTGGCCTTATAAAATGAATTGAGGAGTGTTCCCTCCTCTTCAATTTTTCTAAAGTTTTAGAAAAATTGACATTAATTCTTTAAATGTTTGGCATAATTCACCACTGAAGCTGGCTTTTCTTTGTTGGGAGGTTTTTGACTGCTGATTTAATTTTTTACTCATTATTGGTTGGTTCCAATTTTCTACGGTTTTATTATTCAGTCTTGGTAGGTTATAGGTTTCTAGGATTTTACCCATGTCTTCTAGATTTTCCAACTTGTTGAAATATAATTGTTCATAGTAGTCTCTTTGATCCCTGTATTTCTGTGGCATCAGCTGTAATGTCTGCTCTTTCATTTCTAAATAACTGTTTTTCTTAGTGCAGCTCAGTTTATAAATTTTCTTTTTAAAAAATCAACTTAGTTTAATTAACTTTTTCTATTGTTTTCCTGTTCTCTATTTCATTTATTTTTGCTCTGATCTTCATTATTTCCTTCTTTTTGGTAACTTTGAGCTTAGCCTTGTGGGGGTTCCCTTTATAAAAGAATTTCTTTCTCTTGCTTTTAAAATTCTTTGTCTTGAATTTTTGAGAGTTCTATTATAATGTGTCTTGAAGAAGATTGTTGTGGGTTGAAATTTTAGGTTGACCTATTAGCTTTGTAAACCTGGATATCCAACTCTCTCCCCAGGTTTGGGAAGTTCTTGGCCATTTTTTCTTTAAGCTTTCTACTCCTTTCTCTCTCGCCTCCTTTTGGGATTCCATTGATATGTAACACCTTTAAAAAAATATACACAAGTCCCATAAGCTTCCTTTCCATTTCCTTCCTTTCCATTTCCTTCCTTCCTTCCTTCCTTCCTTCCTTCCTTCCTTCCTTTTGGATCCTCTTACTGGATAATTTCAATTGATCTGTCTTCTAGTTCACTGATTTTTTTTCTGATTTGTCAAGTCTGTTGCTGAAGTGCTCTTTTGAATTGTTGGGTTCAATCATTGTATTCTTCACCAAAATTTCCATTTGGTTCTTTGTTTTTTAAAAATCTCTTTATTGACCTTCTCATTTTGTTCTTGTACTGTTTTCTCAACATTGTTAAATTGTTTGTGTTCTCTTGTAGTTCTCTGAGGATCTGTAAAAAAATATATTTTGCATTTTTTGTGGGGCACTTCCTAGATTTCCATTTCCTAGGGGCTGATTACTGGAGGCTTGCTGTATTCCTTTAGTGGAATCCTGTTTCCCTGATTCCTCGTAGTCCTTGTAGACTTGGCATAGGTGTCTGTACGTGTGAAAAAGCAGTCACCTCTTCCAGACTTTAAGGACTGATTTGGGAAAGGGAAGACTCTCACCTGCAGGTAGGAGTACCCTGGAGCATGCTGTGACATCAGGTCTAATGGTGCAGGGTGCCATATGTGGTGACAAGTGGCAACACTGAGTCTGAAAGGGGCATAATGTCCTTTTGACTCAGTCTGCTGAGGTTCACAGCATTGATAACTGTGTGGTACTTGGTGAGGACTTCAGAGAGTCTTCAGTGGCTGAAAGAACTTCTGTGGTCCTCAGTGGTACCAAAGAACAAGGAGCTCTGTTTCCAGCTATAGACCAGAACAGGCAGTGGTTGTAGCTGGAGGTGGTGGTGTGTACACACTTGGCTGTGGGGCTAGTTGTAGATGCCCAAATAGTGGCAGGGGCTTACTGCAGATACACATGTAGTAGTGGGGGCCAGGACAGTCAGCAAAGGCCAGGGCCTACTATGGGCTTATTGGCAGAGGCTTTGGCTGTCAGTGTGCTGTCCCATGGCTGCACAGGCTCACCTTGGGCATCTTCTCTGCAGTGGAGACTTGTGAGGATTGGGTTGGGGCATTCAGGTGCACAGCTAGTGGGGCTATAGGAGAGCATGGTGGTGCTGGCCGGTGACAGAAAATAGAGTCTGATCTGGGCCCACAAAGAATTGCATGCTCTTCCTTGGCTCCACAGTCTTCTCCCAGGTATGCACACTGTAGTGGAGGTCAGTGACAGTTGTCAGGCCAGCAGCATGGCAGTGCATGGCTGGGGCACTAGCCCCAAGCATATGTACTGCAGTAGGGTTCAGCTATCTAGGTGTAGCCCGGCATTTTGCATTTGCATAGCCACAGAGTGTTGGGCTGGCTGCTAGTACAGTTTCCTGGGCTCCAAATGGGAGCAGGAGGGAAGGAGTGGGGAGAGGTTCATGAAGCCAGCAAAAGATAGTGAAATCTGTAGGGGGTCCACATCAGCTGTGTTGGTCATTAGTTTCTTCAGTAGCAAAATCTGCTAGGTGTGTCTGCAGAGCAGGTCACATCTGTTTACAAGATGGCTCCCATTGTGTGAGTGTTACTGGTAGCTCCTGCTTTCATTCCTTGTTCTAGCAGGCTCTGAGAATTTCATCTTTGCTAGTCTGGTTGTGGGGAAATTGAATTGGGTCCTTCACATGGTGTCCAGAAAGTCAGGGGAAGCAGGTTGCTCACCCTACTCTTCCTTTCTTGGCAAGGGGAACTCTTTCTAGCTGGGAAGTTCCTTCTTGGCCTTGAACAATACCATCTTGGGAGATGCAGTGATGTAGGCAAAATTAAGCTATTTTCCTTCTCTTCTTGTGTAGTTATTCTCGGGTTCCCCCCCGCCATGGTGTTGCTAAAGTTGCTTAAGTGAATTCCAGAGCTCTCCTGGAGCTGCTTTCTTTTGTGGGTTGCTGTTTAATTATTGATCTTTGTGGGTGGAGGGTGGCGAAAGCTGGTGAGATGTCACCTCAACAAATGTATAATGGTGTACTTAGAAAACAGAATGAGTGCTATATAAACATATGTTGTTACTATTATTACTATTAATGTTGCAAAGAAAAAGAATTTAACAGACATGGCTCTAAAATATTTTATTATTTGCTGTGTGGTTGTGGGCAATTTCACCTCTCAGAGCTTCAGGTTCCTCATCTGTCAAGTCATACATCAGGTTTGTTATAAGAACTAAATAAGAAAGTTGGTTAAAATATCCAGCAAAATATGTGGCACCTTGCTTGCTTGATAGATGTTGATATTTTTCATCCATAGTAAGTTAACATAGATTTGGTGCCGAATTATATAGTCACATTAATCAGATAATTGTATACAAGGCACAAATGGATTATCAAAGCTGGTCCTTGGGTTGCTATTATTCCTGGTATGGTGCAGCATGCGCTAACCTTCATGTTTCATTGAAACTGACATCCACAGTGTTGTTGGAACCTCAATGGCAATGGTTACTGAAAAAAAATTTCTCTGAACCTTTAGGTTCTGGGAAGATACAGCCTCACTTCATAATAACGCATATTTTCATGAGTGTCATGGAAATTGTTTACCAGCTCCCAGAGGATTTGGTTACAGCCCAAGATTGCTTACCAGCCATAATTAAATGCTTTGTCTGCCCAGAGCCAGCTCAGTTCCATGCAGTATCTGGGAAACCACCAGCTAGGGCTCTTAGGTCTTTCTACCTAAGAAATGGTGCTCATTGCCTGGTACCAAAAGATTGTCTTGTGTCTTCTGTCCATTTTATCCTCTGCTTACATGGCATGGCTTATACTCTCCTTTTATTTTTTCCTCTAACACCTTTTCTGGATCACAAAGGCTCATCCACAGCCCTCCCTTCCTCTGACCCTCACACAAGGCAGCTTCTACATAACATCATGCTGTCTCCTCTTTCTCTTATTTCTTAGGAGAACCTAGCTTTCAGGCTTGATCTCTCACTCCTTAAGTGGTCAAGCAATGAGACCATTTCTGACCACCAAGAAGGGTTCATGCCACTACCACAGTGCCATAGTCCAAAGCTGTCTTGGGGACACTTCTAAAGCATGAGTGAGCCCCATGCCAGTCACAACACAAGAAAAGCCAATAGTATAAATATCTTTACCCTACATGCACACACTCATTCTTTTCACTAGCTCTCATTTTTATCAAAAAACCAGAAAAACAGATCATAGATTCTAGACAAATTTTCCAAGCCACACTCCTACATCTTTAATAGAGCAGATCATGTTCAGGTGGTATCATTTACATATTTTCACTACCTAAACAGTTCACATTTCTGGTTCTCTGATATGAATGTAAAGCTGAAGAAACAACATGGCTTTTCCATAGGTATGAGATCTTGCCCCTTTATCCCACTGTTTGGAGGAATATTTGTTTTTACCTACAGCATGCCATGCTTATGCCAAGCTCTGTGAGAACAGGTCAAATAAGACATATCATATTCATGCATTATACTGAGAAAGATAAAGAAACTTACTGGTGATGACAGGATCACATAGTAAAATCTATGCCAGGGGCATGCTGAGGGAAGCATATTGAATCCTAGTTGGAGGCAGGGGGAGATAAAACAAGGAAGAGCTTTTGGAATATAATCACACTTAGCTGACTCTGGTGCAGTGGGTAGAAACCAGATAGATGAAGACCAGTGGGAGAGAGACCCACATCTCCCTTAGCCCTCTGTCCCTTCTGTTTTTGTCACTGTAGGCAACTTTATCCCTGTCTTCTCTATTACTTAGGGACCCTGGAACTTTCACACAAAGGAATATAAATTCCTCAACTTCTCATAGTACAAAAAAAAAAGAATAGAAATTTTATTATAAGATTTTATTATTTGACAGAGAGAGAGAGGGAGAGAGTGAGCACGCACAAGCAGGGGGAGCAACAGAGGAAGAAAGAGAAGCAGGATCTCCACTGAGCAGGGAGCCCAACATGGGGCTTGAACCCAGGATCCTGGGATCATGACCCAAGCCAAAGGCAGATGCTCAACCAACTGAACCAGCCAGGGGCCCCAAATCTATTTTTTAGAAAACAGTTACTCACTGTTTAGGGTAGTTTTACTCCACTCTATTCAGGCACAGCCTGTAATTTTAGTTTTTGGTTTGTTTCCCACCAACCCCTCATGATACTAGGGTTGCAGCTGGAGTAGGTTACCCTGGATCTCTGTGCTTTAGAACACATACCATTTTTACAGTGCCTCACACCCTCATCTTCAGCCCTGCTCAGTGAGTCTGTAATCATGGGAACAAGACAAGCAAATTTCATGAACGAAGAGTTTTTTGCTTGGAGATTTCAGGCTTGTATAAATAGCAAAAGAAATGGCTGGGCAGTCAGGAACAGTATGAGGGTTCAGGATGCCAGGAGAATATAGGAAGAGAGGAGGAGAGAGCTAACAAGGGAATTAAGGCAGCTTCAATATAAACTTGGCCTGCCTTGGGGCGTTTCTGTGGGGTTCTGAATACGTCAGTAGCTCAGTTCTTCTGGCCAGCAGGAAATGAGATATAGCATCTCTCAGGAGACAAAGTGTTAGCAACAGAAACATTTGTGGAATTGCAAGAACTCCCATTCAAATTACCAGCTTTTTTTCTAGGAAAGGGCCATATTTTCTGGAAATAGCTATTGTTCCTGGAAAACTAAAAACCCTAGACAGTCTTCTAGACCTGATTAGGTTTGAAGTTTCAGTGCTGCAGAGGGATGCACCAGCAGCTGGGGTTTGGAGCCCCTGTCCTCTGGGGTTTAATTTTGCACAAAGTACTCTAACACCAGCTTCTTGCCAAAGTTTCAACGGCTGTTTGTGACTATAACTAACCATTATCTTAGTCTGAGAACCTCACATAACCTTACCAGAAATTCAGAACTGGGATAGAATTTTGAGTCCAATGTTAGAATTTCAGACAAGAGCGATTAGAGAAAATGTTGCATCACCCCTCAGTTCATGCTGCAGGAAAAGTTCAGAACAAAAACCACAAACTGTGATTATTTAAAATATTGTTCTGGTACATGGTCTACCCAAATGCAAAACAAAATGCAATTTATTCCATTACACTGAGAAATAAAATAAAGCACATTGTAATTATTAGCAGAATGTTAGGAGAGAAGATGATTTAAAGGAATTTTTTCTTTTAGTCAAAGTGACCTTTTCCAATGTATGTACTTATAAATTATGTAACTGATACCCATTCTAATTATTTTAAACAATAGAAGGAAGAAACCATGGATGAAAAAATAATTTCCTTTTTGAAGAAAAATGTAACCAAAAGAATGTTGCTTAATAATGTTTATAGTAACACTAAAATCACTTAGGATAATACATTTGAAGTGCTGTAAATACAAGGTGGTATGATTATGCAAGAAGAAAATAGAAATGAGACAGGTGAAGATTAAGGAGTGTATTTCTATAAGGAATTTTCAAAGGACATTTCAAAAATGGAAGAATGAAGGAGGGGGTAAACAGAAGGGGGAATGAACCATGAGAGACTATGGACTCTTGGAAACAAACCTGAGGGCTTCAGAGGGGAGAGGGGTGGGGATTGGGATAGGCCAGTGATGGCTATTAAGGAGGACACATATTGCATGGAGCACTGGGTGTTATACACAAATAATGAATCATGGAGCACTACATCAAAAACTAGGGATGTACTGTATGGTGACTAACATAACATAATAAAAATTACTATTAAAAAAAAAAGGAATCCTAGTTCTCAATCTAAGGGAATAGTTACAGCTGATGTTTCAGCACCTCCAGAACATGTTCTGTTCTGCTTTTGCTTCTGTTCAGTCTGTCCTCCATCTCTTCTTCTAATTATCTATTTATTTAAAGAGGAATTAATATCTAGTTGGACATTAAGAACTGACCTCCAAAAGATGAGTCAGGAAATACAATGGGGAGCATCTTGAATCATGACAGAAGTCTATTGACCGGGGAAATTCAAGCAGCTCCTCTTCAGACATTGAAAACAGTGGGCCCTTACCTGTTATCATTGGTGAAATGGTTTCCTAAACACAGGCTGGTAGATTTGGGAAAGCTGAACTCACTGGGTATTATCCCTCTCCTCATGCATCCAGAACTCTCTCATGGGAATAAACTACCTTCCTTCCTGGCTGATGGCCTCTGGTAATTGATGATGATATAGCTGTGGTCCATGCTAGCCCTCTGATTATCAGGGTTGATGTGAATGGTCTGGCTGGTGGTCTTCCTCCTCATTCCTCACAGCAATAGGAACTCCCCTGAAGTTCTGAAAGGATGATTTTCCCAAGTAGAGGATTATTCTTCAATAAAAGGCAAGCTATCAAAGTACTTGCCTGTTAGGAACTTTGCATCAGTTGAACCCTCACTGGCTAATTTAAGCAGAAAATGTTGATTATTATGAAGGTATTGGGAATATTTTTAGAAGAAAATATAAAATAATATTTTTATGATCTTAGGAATGGTGAGGAAAGATTTCTTATACAAAATGAAATCACAAACTATATGAGAAGATTAACAAATTTGGCTACTTTAAAATATAATTAAAAACCTGTGTATCGAGGGAGGAGGTTAAGATGGCGGAGGAGTAGGGGACACCTTTTTCAGCCGGTCCCCTGAGTTGAGCTGGATAGGTACCAGACCAGCAGGAATATCCACGGAATCAGCCTGAGACGCAGGAAGATACATCTGGATCTCTACAAATGAACATCTCCAGCGCTGAGTATCGAGGTACGAAGCGGGGAGCCGTGAAACCGCGCACAGATATCGGAAGCTAAACAGAAGGGGGAGGGAGCCGCCGTGTCAGGGCGCCGGGAAGCGGTAGCCACCTGCAAGGGGGAGCGGACAGACCGCGGACCCGCACGCTTGAGACAGCAGGCTGAGAAGGGAGCTCCGGGAGCGCACGCGGGACGGCTGGCGGTTGGCGGGCCACCTGCACGGGGGAGCAGGCGGACTCGCGGACGGCACCCGCGAGACAACAGACTTAGAACGCGAGCTCCAGGAGCGCGCGCGCAGGGCGGCTGGCGGGCCACCTGCACCGGGGAGCGGGCGGACCGCGGACCCGCACTCTGGAAACGGCAGACTGAGTCCGTGAGCCGGGAGCGTGCACCACCAAGCATCTCACGGAGCTCCGGAGCTCCGGTGTGCTCACTGGATCGAGGCTGAGACCGGGAGCTCCGGGAGCGTCCGCGGGGCGGCTGGCGGCTGGAGGGCCACCTGCACGGGGGAGCAGGCGGACTCGCGGTCAGCACCCGTGAGACACCAGACTGAGACGGGGAGCTCCGGGAGCCCGCGCGGGGCGGCTGGCGGCGGGCGGGGTTGGAAACACAAAGGACAGAGACGTGCCGGCCCTGGAAGTGAGGGCTGGGACGCCGGGTGTGGGGCGCACAGCCCGGGATGCTGCAGGGTTGAGCAGCACCAACAGAAACAGAGTTAAAGTGGCCAGAACATCAGTGGAGAACGATCCGCGATCCCTCTGTTCTGAGACAGAGGCTGAATTTCAGCCGCTGCTGCTCTCTCAGAAGAGGCATAGCAAACCGCCAGGGAAAGCCGCCAGAGAACAAAAGCCCGGAAATACCGGCTCACAGGGTGCCCATCCCCATCCCCCCTCGCAAGGGACACAGAGACTCTACCCAAACAGGGTTTTCTGAGTACCGGCAGGCAGGCCCCTCCCCC
The DNA here is from genome assembly GCF_002007445.2 of Ailuropoda melanoleuca. Lineage (NCBI taxonomy): Eukaryota > Metazoa > Chordata > Mammalia > Carnivora > Ursidae > Ailuropoda > Ailuropoda melanoleuca. The sequence continues at coordinate 64,077,890 of NC_048223.1, forward strand.
AGAAGGCAGGCTGAAAAATCAAGAAGCCCACAACCCGGAGCGCCTGAGTGGCGCAGTCACCAAGCACCTGTCTTCGGATTAGGGTGTGATCACAACGCTCCGTAAGGAGTCCCTCATCGGGCTTCTCCACCGGGAACCTGCTTCTTCCTCTCCCACTCCTCTGCTTGGGTTCCCTTTCTTGCTGACTGTCTCTCTCTCTCTCAAATAAATAAATAAACTCTTTAAGGAAGAAGCCCACATCCCTAAGATCTCTATAAAACAAGGGCGCACGGCCTGGGTCCCAGTCAACACTTGGGCTCTGGACAACCCTGCAATCTCTCTTCATCAGAATGACGAGAAGGAGAAGTCCCCCCCAGCAAAGAAAAGATAATGAGTCTGTGGCCTCTGCCACAGAATTGGCCTCGGCCACAGAATTAATACATATGGATGTATCCCAATTATCAGAAATGGAATTCAGAGCAACAATGGTCAAGATGATGAGTAAACTTGAAAAAAGCATCAGAGAAAGCGTTGCTGAGAATATAGAATCCCTAAGGGCAGAAATGAGAGCGAATCTGACAGAAATTAAAAATTCTATGGGCCAAATACAGTCAAAACTAGAGGCTCTGACGGCCAGGGTCACCGAGGCAGAGGAACGCGTTAGCGAATTGGAGGATGGGTTAGTAGAAGAAAAAACGAAAATAGAAGCTGGTCTTAAAAAAATCCACGCCCACGAATGTAGATTACGGGAGATTACTGACTCTATGAAACGATCCAATGTCAGAATCATCGGCATCCCTGAAGGGGTGGAGAAAAACAGAGGTCTAGAAGAGATATTTGAACAAATTGTAGCTGAAAACTTCCCTAATCTAGCAAGGGAAACAAGCATTCGTGTCCAAGAGGCAGAGAGGACCCCATCCAAGCTCAACCAGGACAAACCTACGCCACGGCATGTCATAGTGCAATTCGCAAATATTAGATCCAAGGATACAGTATTGAAAGCGGCCAGGGCAAAGAAATTTCTCACGTACCAAGGCAAAGGTATCAGGATTACGTCAGACCTGTCTACAGAGACCTGGAATGAGAGAAAGGCTTGGGGGGGCATTTTTAAAGCTCTTTCAGAGAAAAACATGCAGCCAAGGATCCTTTATCCAGCAAAGCTGTCATTCAGAATTGATGGAGAAATAAAGACGTTCCAAAATCGCCAATCATTAACCAATTTCGTAACCACGAAACCAGCCCTACAGGAGATATTAAGGGGGGCTCTATAAAGGTAAAAAGGCCCCAAGAGTGATACAGAGCAGCAAGTCACAACCGATACAAAGACTTTAAAGAGAAATGGCATCATTAAAATCATATCTGTCAATAATCTCTATCAATCTAAATGGCTTAAACTCTCCCATAAAACGCCACAGGGTTGCAGATTGGATAAAAAGACATGACCCATCCATTTGCTGTCTACAAGAGACTCATTTTGAACCCAAAGATGCATTCAGACTTAGAGTAAGGGGATGGAGTACCATCTTCCACGCAAATGGACCTCAAAAGAAAGCTGGAGTAGCAATTCTCATATCAGATAGACTGGATTTTAAACTAGAGGCCATAGAGAGAGATACAGAAGGGCACTATATTATTCTTAAAGGAAGTATTCAACAAGTGGATATGACAATTATTAATATATATGCCCCCAACAGGGGAGCAGCAAGATACACAAGCCAACTCTTAACCAAAATAAAGAGACATATAGATAAGAACACAGTAATAGTAGGGGACCTCAACACCCCACTATCAGAAATAGACAGAACACCCTGGCAAAAACTAAGCAAAGAATCAAAGGCTTTGAATGCCATACTCGACGAGTTGGACCTCATAGATATATATAGAACACTACACCCCAGAACCAAAGAATACTCATTCTATTCAAATGCCCATGGAACATTCTCAAGAATAGATCATGCTCTGGGACACAAAACAGGTCTCAGCCAATACCAAAAGATTGAAATTATCCCCTGCATATTCTCAGACCACAACGCTCTGAAATTGGAACTCAACCACAAGGAAAAACCTGGAAGAAACTCAAACACTTGGAGGCTAAGAACCATCCTGCTCAAGAATGACTCGATAAACCAGGAAATCAAAAAACAAATTAAACAATTTATGGAGACCAACGAGAATGAATACACAACGGTCCAAAACCTATGGGATACTGCAAAGGCAGTCCTAAGGGGGAAATACATAGCCATCCAAGCCTCACTCAAAAGAATAGAAAAATCTAAAATGCAGTTTCTATATTCTCACCTCAAGAAACTGGAACAGCAACAGAGGGACAGGCCTAACCCACTGACAAGGAAGGAGTTGACCAAGATTAGAGCAGAAATCAATGAATTAGAGACCAGAACCACAGTAGAGCAGATCAACAGGACTAGAAGCTGGTTCTTTGAGAGAATCCATAAAATTGATAGACCACTGGCAAAACTTGTCCAAAAACAAAGAGAAAGGACTGAGATTATTAAAATTATGACTGAAAAGGGAGAGGTCACGACCAGCACCATTGAAATTGCAAGGATTATTAGAAACTTTTATCAACAGCTATATGCCAAAAAACTAAACAATCTGGAAGAGATGGAGGCCTTCCTGGAAACCTATAAACTACCAAGACTGAAACAGGAAGAAATAGATTTCTTAAATAGGCCAATTAACTATGAAGAAATTGAGTCAGTGATAAACAACCTTCCAAATAATAAAACTCCAGGCCCAGACGGTTTTCCTGGGGAATTCTACCAAACATTCAAAGAAGAAATAATACCTATTCTCCTAAAGCTATTTCAAAAAATAGAAACAGAAGGAAAGCTACCAAACTCATTCTATGAGGCTAATATTACCTTGATCCCCAAACCAGGCAAAGACCCCCTCAAAAAGGAGAATTACAGACCGATTTCTCTAATGAATATGGATGCCAAAATCCTCAACAAGATCCTTGCTAATAGAATCCAACAGTACATTAAAAGGATTATCCATCATGACCAAGTGGGATTCATACCTGGGATGCAAGCATGGTTCAACACTCGCAAATCAATCAATGTGATACATCATATCAACAAGAAAAGACTCAAGAACCATATGATCCTCTCAATTGATGCAGAAAAAGCATTTGACAAAATACAGCATCCTTTCCTGATTAAAACCCTTCAGAGTGTAGGAATAGAGGGTACATTTCTCAATCTCATAAAAGCCATCTATGAAAAGCCTACTGCAAGCATTATTCTCAATGGGGAAAAGCTGGAAGCCTTTCCCTTAAGATCAGGAACACGACAAGGATGCCCACTCTCGCCACTATTATTCAACATAGTACTAGAAGTCCTTGCAACAGCAATCAGAAGACAAAAAGGGATCAAAGGTATCCAAATCGGCAAAGAAGAAGTCAAACTGTCTCTCTTTGCAGATGACATGATACTCTATATGGAAAACCCAAAGGAATCCACTCCCAAACTATTAGAAGTTATAGAACAATTCAGTAAGGTGGCAGGATACAAAATCAATGCCCAGAAATCAGTTGCATTTCTATACACGAATAACGAGACTGAAGAAAGAGAAATTAGGGAATCCATCCCATTTACAATAACACCAAAAACCATGCGTTACCTTGGAATTAACTTAACCAGAGACGTAAAGGACCTATATGCTAGAAACTATAGATCACTTTTGAAAGATATTGAGGAAGACATAAAAAGATGGAAAAATATTCCATGCTCATGGATTGGAAGAATTAACATAGTTAAAATGTCCATACTACCCAGAGCAATCTACACTTTCAATGCTATCCCGATCAAAATACCGAGGACATTTTTCAAAGAACTGGAACAAATAGTCCTTAAATTTGTATGGAACCAGAAAAGGCCCCGAATCTCCAAGGAACTGTTGAAAAGGAAAAACAAAGCTGGGGGCATCACAATGCCGGATTTCGAGCTGTACTACAAAGCTGTGATCACAAAGACAGCATGGTACTGGCACAAAAACAGACACATCGACCAATGGAACAGAATAGAGAACCCAGAAATGGACCCTCGGCTCTTTGGGCAACTAATCTTTGATAAAGCAGGAAAAAACATCCGGTGGAAAAAAGACAGTCTCTTCAATAAATGGTGCTGGGAAAATTGGACAGCTACATGCAAAAGAATGAAACTTGACCACTCTCTCACACCATACACAAAAATAAACTCCAAATGGATGAAAGACCTCAATGTGAGACAGGAATCCATCAAAATTCTAGAGGAGAACATAGGCAACAACTTCTATGACATCGGCCAGAGCAACCTTTTTCACGACACATCTCCAAAGGCAAGAGAAATAAAAGATAAAATGAACTTATGGGACTTTATCAGGATAAAGAGCTTCTGCACAGCCAAGGAAACAGTCAAAAAAACTAAGAGACAGCCCACGGAATGGGAGAATATATTTGCAAAGGACACCACAGATAAAGGACTGGTATCCAAGATCTACAAAGAACTTCTCAAACTCAATACACGAGAAACAAATAAACAAATCATAAAATGGGCAGAAGATATGAACAGACACTTTTCCAATGAAGACATACAAATGGCTAACAGACACATGAAAAAATGTTCAAAATCATTAGCCATCAGGGAAATTCAAATCAAAACCACACTGAGATACCACCTTACGCCAGTTAGAATGGCAAAGATAGACAAGGCAAGAAACAACAATTGTTGGAGAGGATGTGGAGAAAGGGGATCCCTCCTACATTGTTGGTGGGAATGCAAGTTGGTACAGCCACTCTGGAAAACAGTGTGGAGGTCCCTTAAAAAGTTAAAAATTGAACTACCCTATGACCCAGCCATTGCACTACTGGGTGTTTACCCCAAAGATACAGACGTAGTAAAGAGAAGGGCCATATGCACCCCAATGTTCATAGCTGCATTGTCCACAATAGCCAAATCATGGAAGGAGCCGAGATGCCCTTCAACAGATGACTGGATTAAGAAGCTGTGGTCCATATATACAATGGAATATTACTCAGCTATCAGAAAGAACGAATTCTCAACATTTGCTGCAACATGGACGGCACTGGAGGAGATAATGCTAAGTGAAATAAGTCAAGCAGAGAAAGACAATTATCATATGATTTCTCTCATCTATGGAACATAAGAACTAGGATGATCGGTAGGGGAAGAAAGGGATAAAGAAAAGGGGGGTAATCAGAAGGGGGAATGAAACATGAGAGACTATGGACTATGAGAAACAAACTGAGGACTTCAGAGGGGAGGGGGTGGGGGAATGGGATAGACTGGTGATGGGTAGTAAGGAGGGCACGTATTGCATGGTGCACTGGGTGTTATACGCAACTAATGAAGCATCAAACTTTACATCGGAATCTGGGGATGTACTGTATGGTGATTAACACAATATAATAAAATAAAATTAAAAAAAAACAAAACAAAACAAAAACCTGTGTATCGAAAGACACCAGAATTGAAGTAAAACCAACCATAAACCTTGGGAAAATATTTGCAAACATGTACTTAATAGAGGATTAGTACCTAGAATGTGTAAAGAACTCTTGTAAGTGGAGGGGTTCAAGATAGTGGTGTAGAATGACCCTAAACTCACCTTCTCTCCCTGGATACAACAAATCTACAATTACATATGGAAAAATTATCCTCTGTAAAGGACCTGAGGGCTAGATGAATAGCACTTCCACAACAAAGATAAAAAAGGGAAATTGAAATGAATGAGAGGCAGAGACTTGTACCACCTGGAACCCCATCCCAGGTCTGGTGACCCACAATTGGGAAGTGATTCTGAAAATATGGAATTTTCCCTTGATGAGTGAAAGGATGGTACCTCACATCAAGCACCCTGACCACTGAGCCCAGCACTGGAAAAATGAACCCACCAAATGCCTGGTTCTGAAATTCAGTAGGGATTAAATCCAGGGGAATCAAAGAACTATAGGGGTTGGAGGCTTGTGCATAGACCCACTTGACCTGAGATTCAGTGCAAAAGTAACAGTTTGAAAAGTACCTATAGCATAAGAGAAGAAGATCCATTTACTAACCCTAAAGTGGTTGCCAGAGAGATAGGAACCAGAAGTGACTCTATTATACAGGGACACAAGGGCTAGTAGGTGCTATTTTTGCAATCTTATTTTAACTTCCTGGTGAGGTAATTGACGAACATCACTTTTGGTGCCTTCCCATGTATTCTGCTAACCCTAGTAGGTGTGTTTCATGCCCTGCCCACCCCATGTATCAGCCACACCACTACTGGGCCAGGTGAGTGCATGGGGTCCCACCTTTCTCACACAGCAGCTGCACCACAGCCAGGCTGTGTGAATGCCTTGCACCCCACCATTCCACACCACAGCCATAGTCCTGCTAGAGCTGAAGTGTACACCCAGTCCACACGAGAGATGTCACTTGACTGCCTGGCTCTGGATGCCAGGGGAGATTGTGTTTCAGGGCCTACAGATCATCTCCAACACACCACCACTCCTTCAAGAGTGAGAGAGGTAGCTGTTTCACCTAATACATATAGACAAACACAGAGAGTCAGACAAAATGAGGAGACAGAGAAACACATTCCAAACCAAAGAACAAGACAAAACCCCAAAGATCTTAATGAATGAAAAGGAGATATGCAACCCACCTGCTAAAGAGTTCAAAATAATGTTCACAAGGATGCCTACCAAACTTGGAAGAGGACAGATGCACACAATGACAACTGCAACACAGAGGTAGGAAATTTAAGAGTACTAAACCTAAGTTATAACTGAACTGAAAAATATGCTACAGGGGTTTAACAGCAGAATGGCTGAAGTGGAAGCACTAATCAACAAGGTGGGAGGCAAAGCAATGGATCTCACCCAGAGAGAGGAGCAAAATGGAAAAGGAATTTTAAAAAAAGTGAGGATATCTTAAAGGACCTCACATTGAATGGGAAAAGAGAAAAGCCAGAAAAATTATTTGAAGAGATAAT